>NW_026014560.1:0-25158 GCF_020379485.1 Brassica napus
TTTTCCCAATGGGAATAGGAAAATTTCGTCGTCGTTCCAATCAAAACCTGGAATGAATCCCTTTGTGAGAAGCTTGATTTGGATACATAATGTGGTGGAGAATCACCAGGAAGTTGAATTAAATCTCATAGGAGTTGCATGAAGAAGTTATCCCACTTTAAATGGTAGGGATTCCAGTTTCCCAGTTTGGGAATAGGACAGCTTCTTCGTCGTTCCAATACAACCAGGATGAATCATTTTGTAAGAAGCTTGATTTGGATACATAAAGTGGTTGAGAATCACCAGGAAGTTGAAAAATCTCATAGGAGTTGGGATGAAGAAGTTAAGAAGTTTATCCCACTTTCAAATCAGGTGATTCCAGTTTCCCAGTTTGGGAATAGCACAGCTCTTCGTCGTTCCAATCAAACCAGGATGAATCACTTTGTGAGAAGCTTGATTTGGATACATAAAGTGGTGGAGAATCACCAGGAAGTTGAATAAATCTCATAGGAGTTGGGATGAAGAAGTTATCCCACTTTCAAATCAGGTGATTCCAGTTTCCCAGTTTGGAAATAGACAGCTTCTTCGTCGTTCCAATCAAACCAGGATGAATCACTTGTGAAGAAGAAGCTTGATTTGGATACATAAAGTGGTGGAGAATCACAAGGAAGTTGAATAAATCTCATAGGAGTTGGCAAGAAGGAATCCCACTTTCAAATCAGGTGATTCCAGTTTCCCAGTTTGGGAATAGCACAGCTTCTTCGTCGTCCAATCAAACCAGGATGAATCACTTTGTGAGAAGCTTGATTTGGATACATAAAGTGGTGGAGAATCACCAGGAAGTTGAATAAATCTCATAGGAGTGGAGAAGAAGAAGTTATCCCACTTTCAAATCAGGTGATTCCAGTTTCCCAGTTTGGGAATAGGACAGCTTCTTCGTCGTTCCAATCAAACCAGGATGAATCACTTTGTGAGAAGCTTGATTTGGATACATAAAGTGGTGGGAGAATCACCAGGAAGTTGAATAAATCTCATAGGAGTTGGCATGAAGAAGTTATCCCACTTTCAAATCAGGTGATTCCAGTTTCCAGTTTGGGAATAGCACAGCTTCTTCGTCGTTCCATCAAACCAGGATGAATCACTTTGTGAGAAGCTTGATTTGGATACATAAAGTGGTGGAGAATCACCAGGAAGTTGAATAAATCTCATAGGAGTTGGCATGAAGAAGTTATCCCACTTTCAAATCAGGTGATTCCAGTTTCCCAGTTTGGGAATAGACAGCTTCTTCGTCGTTCCAATCAAACCAGGATGAATCACTTTGTAAGAAGCTTGATTTGGATACATAAAGTGGTGGAGAATCACCAGGAAGTTGAATAAATCTCATAGGAGTTGGGATGAAGAAGTTATCCCACTTTCAAATCAGGTGCCAGTTTCCCAGTTTGGGAATAGACAGCTTCTTCGTCGTTCCAATAAACCAGGATGAATCACTTTGTGAGAGCTTGATTTGGATACATAAAGTGGTGGAGAATCACAGGAAGTTGAATAAATCTCATAGGAGTTGGGAAGAAGAGTTATCCCACTTTCAAATCAGGTGATTCCAGTTTCCAGTTTGGGAATAGGACAGCTTCTTCGTCGTTCCAATCAAACCAGGATGAATCACTTGTAAGAAGCTTGATTTGGATACATAAAGTGGTGGAGAACACCAGGAAGTGAATAAATCTCATAGGAGTTGGATGAAGAAGTTATCCCACTTTCAAATCAGGTGATTCAGTTTCCCAGTTGGGAATAGGACAGCTTCTTCGTCGTTCCAATCAAACCAGGATGAATATCTTTGTAAGAAGCTTGATTTGGATACATAAAGTGGTGGAGAATCACCAGGAAGTTGAATAAATCTCATAGGAGTGGGAATGAAAGTTATCCCACTTTCAAATCAGGTGATTCCAGTTTCCCAGTTTGGGAATAGCACAGCTTCTTCGTCGTTCCAATCAAACCAGGATGAATCACTTTGTAAGAAGCTTGATTTGGATACATAAAGTGGTGGAGAATCACCAGGAAGTTGAATAAATCTCATAGGAGTTGGGATGAAGAAGTTATCCCACTTTCAAATCAGGTGATTCCAGTTTCCCAGTTTGGGAATAGCACAGCTTCTTCGTCGTTCCAATCAAACCAGGATGAATCACTTTGTAAGAAGCTTGATTTGGATACATAAAGTGGTGGAGAATCACCAGGAAGTTGAATAAATCTCATAGGAGTTGGCGGATGAAGAAGTTATCCCACTTTCAAATCAGGTGATTCCAGTTTCCCAGTTTGGGAATAGCACAGCTTCTTCGTCGTTCCAATCAAACCAGGATGAATCACTTTGTGAGAAGCTTATTTGGATACATAAAGTGGTGGAGAATCACCAGGAAGTTGAATAAATCTCATAGGAGTTGGGATGAAGAAGTTATCCCACTTTCAAATCAGGTGATTCCAGTTTCCCAGTTTGGGAATAGCACAGCTTCTTCGTCGTTCCAATCAAACCAGGATGAATCACTTTGTAAGAAGCTTGATTTGGATACATAAAGTGGTGGAGAATCACCAGGAAGTTGAATAAATCTCATAGGAGTTGGGATGAAGAAGTTACCCCACTTTCAAATCAGGTGATTCCAGTTTCCCAGTTTAAGAATAGGACAGCTTCTTCGTCGTTCCAATCAAACCAGGATGAATCACTTTGTAAGAAGCTTGATTTGGATACATAAAGTGGTGGAAAATCACCGGGAAGTTGAATAAATCTCATAGGAGTTGGGATGAAGAAGTTATCCCACTTTCAAATCAGGTGATTCCAGTTTCCCAGTTTGGGAATAGCACAGCTTCTTCGTCGTTTCAATCAAACCAGGATGAATCACTTTGTGAGAAGCGTGATTTGGATACATAAAGTGGTGGAGAATCACCAGGAAGTTGAATAAATCTCATAGGAGTGGGATGAAGAAGTTATCCCACTTTCAAATCAGGTGATTCCAGTTTCCCAGTTTGGGAATAGCACAGCTTCTTCGTCGTTCCAATCAAACCAGGATGAATCACTTTGTGAGAAGCTTGATTTGGATACATAAAGTGGTGGAGAATCACCAGGAAGTTGAATAAATCTCATAGGAGTTGGGATGAGAAGTTATCCCACTTTCAAATCAGGTGATTCCAGTTTCCCAGTTTGGGAATAGCACAGCTTCTTCGTCGTTCCAATCAAACCAGGATGAATCACTTTGTAAGAAGCTTGATTTGGATACATAAAGTGGTGGAGAATCACCAGGAAGTTGAATAAATCTCATAGGAGTTGGGATGAAGAAGTTATCCCACTTTCAAATCAGGTGATTCCAGTTTCCCAGTTTGGGAATAGCACAGCTTCTTCGTCGTTCCAATCAAACCAGGATGAATCACTTTGTGAGAAGCTTGATTTGGATACATAAAGTGGTGGAGAATCACCAGGAAGTTGAATAAATCTCATAGGAGTTGGCATGAAGAAGTTATCACACTTTCAAATCAGGTGATTCCAGTTTCCCAGTTTGGGAATAGCACAGCTTCTTCGTCGTTCCAATCAAACCAGGATGAATCACTTTGTGAGAAGCTTGATTTGGATACATAAAGTGGTGGAGAATCACCAGGAAGTTGAATAAATCTCATAGGAGTTGGGATGAAGAAGTTATCCCACTTTCAAATCAGGTGATTCCAGTTTCCCAGTTTGGGAATAGGACAGCTTCTTCGTCGTTCCAATCAAACCAGGATGAATCACTTTGTGAGAAGCTTGATTTGGATACATAAAGTGGTGGAGAATCACCAGGAAGTTGAATAAATCTCATAGGAGTTGGATGAAGAAGTTATCCCACTTTCAAATCAGGTGATTCCAGTTTCCCAGTTTGGGAATAGCACAGCTTCTTCGTCGTTCCAATCAAACCAGGATGAATCACTTTGAGAAGCTTGATTTGGATACATAAAGTGGTGGAGAATCACCAGGAAGTTGAATAAATCTCATAGGAGTTGGGATGAAGAAGTTATCCCACTTTCAAATCAGGTGATTCCAGTTTCCCAGTTTGGGAATAGCACAGCTTCTTCGTCGTTCCAATCAAACCAGGATGAATCACTTTGTAAGAAGCTTGATTTGGATACATAAAGTGGTGGAGAATCACCAGGAAGTTGAATAAATCTCATAGGAGTTGGCATGAAGAAGTTATCCCACTTTCAAATCAGGTGATTCCAGTTTCCCAGTTTGGGAATAGCACAGCTTCTTCGTCGTTCCAATCAAACCAGGATGAATCACTTTGTAAGAAGCTTGATTTGGATACATAAAGTGGTGGAGAATCACCAGGAAGTTGAATAAATCTCATAGGAGTTGGCATGAAGAAGTTATCCCACTTTCAAATCAGGTGATTCCAGTTTCCCAGTTTGGGAATAGGACAGCTTCTTCGTCGTTCCAATCAAACCAGGATGAATCACTTTGTAAGAAGCTTGATTTGGATACATAAAGTGGTGGAGAATCACCAGGAAGTTGAATAAATCTCATAGGAGTTGGGATGAAGAAGTTATCCCACTTTCAAATCAGGTGATTCCAGTTTCCCAGTTTGGGAATAGCACAGCTTCTTCGTCGTTCCAATCAAACCAGGATGAATCACTTTGTAGAAGCTTGATTTGGATACATAAAGTGGTGGAGAATCACCAGGAAGTTGAATAAATCTCATAGGAGTTGGGATGAAGAAGTTATCCCACTTTCAAATCAGGTGATTCCAGTTTCCCAGTTTGGGAATAGCACAGCTTCTTCGTCGTTCCAATCAAACCAGGATGAATCACTTTGTAAGAAGCTTGATTTGGATACATAAAGTGGTGGAGAATCACCAGGAAGTTGAATAAATCTCATAGGAGTTGGGATGAAGAAGTTATCCCACTTTCAAATCAGGTGATTCCAGTTTCCCAGTTTGGGAATAGCACAGCTTCTTCGTCGTTCCAATCAAACCAGGATGAATCACTTTGTGAGAAGCTTGATTTGGATACATAAAGTGGTGGAGAATCACCAGGAAGTTGAATAAATCTCATAGGAGTTGGGATGAAGAAGTTATCCCACTTTCAAATCAGGTGATTCCAGTTTCCCAGTTTGGGAATAGCACAGCTTCTTCGTCGTTCCAATCAAACCAGGATGAATCACTTTGTAAGAAGCTTGATTTGGATACATAAAGTGGTGGAGAATCACCAGGAAGTTGAATAAATCTCATAGGAGTTGGGATGAAGAAGTTATCCCACTTTCAAATCAGGTGATTCCAGTTTCCCAGTTTGGGAATAGCACAGCTTCTTCGTCGTTCCAATCAAACCAGGATGAATCACTTTGTGAGAAGCTTGATTTGGATACATAAAGTGGTGGAGAATCACCAGGAAGTTGAATAAATCTCATAGGAGTTGGGATGAAGAAGTTATCCCACTTTCAAATCAGGTGATTCCAGTTTCCCAGTTTGGGAATAGCACAGCTTCTTCGTCGTTCCAATCAAACCAGGATGAATCACTTTGTGAGAAGCTTGATTTGGATACATAAAGTGGTGGAGAATCACCAGGAAGTTGAATAAATCTCATAGGAGTTGGGATGAAGAAGTTATCCCACTTTCAAATCAGGTGATTCCAGTTTCCCAGTTTGGGAATAGCACAGCTTCTTCGTCGTTCCAATCAAACCAGGATGAATCACTTTGTAAGAAGCTTGATTTGGATACATAAAGTGGTGGAGAATCACCAGGAAGTTGAATAAATCTCATAGGAGTTGGGATGAAGAAGTTATCCCACTTTCAAATCAGGTGATTCCAGTTTCCCAGTTTGGGAATAGCACAGCTTCTTCGTCGTTCCAATCAAACCAGGATGAATCACTTTGAGAAGCTTGATTTGGATACATAAAGTGGTGGAGAATCACCAGGAAGTTGAATAAATCTCATAGGAGTTGGGATGAAGAAGTTATCCCACTTTCAAATCAGGTGATTCCAGTTTCCCAGTTTGGGAATAGCACAGCTTCTTCGTCGTTCCAATCAAACCAGGATGAATCACTTTGTGAGAAGCTTGATTTGGATACATAAAGTGGTGGAGAATCACCAGGAAGTTGAATAAATCTCATAGGAGTTGGCATGAAGAAGTTATCCCACTTTCAAATCAGGTGATTCCAGTTTCCCAGTTTGGGAATAGCACAGCTTCTTCGTCGTTCCAATCAAACCAGGATGAATCACTTTGTAAGAAGCTTGATTTGGATACATAAAGTGGTGGAGAATCACCAGGAAGTTGAATAAATCTCATAGGAGTTGGGATGAAGAAGTTATCCCACTTTCAAATCAGGTGATTCCAGTTTCCCAGTTTGGGAATAGCACAGCTTCTTCGTCGTTCCAATCAAACCAGGATGAATCACTTTGTGAGAAGCTTGATTTGGATACATAAAGTGGTGGAGAATCACCAGGAAGTTGAATAAATCTCATAGGAGTTGGGATGAAGAAGTTATCCCACTTTCAAATCAGGTGATTCCAGTTTCCCAGTTTGGGAATAGCACAGCTTCTTCGTCGTTCCAATCAAACCAGGATGAATCACTTTGTAAGAAGCTTGATTTGGATACATAAAGTGGTGGAGAATCACCAGGAAGTTGAATAAATCTCATAGGAGTTGGGATGAAGAAGTTATCCCACTTTCAAATCAGGTGATTCCAGTTTCCCAGTTTGGGAATAGCACAGCTTCTTCGTCGTTCCAATCAAACCAGGATGAATCACTTTGTGAGAAGCTTGATTTGGATACATAAAGTGGTGGAGAATCACCAGGAAGTTGAATAAATCTCATAGGAGTTGGGATGAAGAAGTTATCCCACTTTCAAATCAGGTGATTCCAGTTTCCCAGTTTGGGAATAGCACAGCTTCTTCGTCGTTCCAATCAAACCAGGATGAATCACTTTGTGAGAAGCTTGATTTGGATACATAAAGTGGTGGAGAATCACCAGGAAGTTGAATAAATCTCATAGGAGTTGGGATGAAGAAGTTATCCCACTTTCAAATCAGGTGATTCCAGTTTCCCAGTTTGGGAATAGCACAGCTTCTTCGTCGTTCCAATCAAACCAGGATGAATCACTTTGTGAGAAGCTTGATTTGGATACATAAAGTGGTGGAGAATCACCAGGAAGTTGAATAAATCTCATAGGAGTTGGGATGAAGAAGTTATCCCACTTTCAAATCAGGTGATTCCAGTTTCCCAGTTTGGGAATAGCACAGCTTCTTCGTCGTTCCAATCAAACCAGGATGAATCACTTTGTGAGAAGCTTGATTTGGATACATAAAGTGGTGGAGAATCACCAGGAAGTTGAATAAATCTCATAGGAGTTGGGATGAAGAAGTTATCCCACTTTCAAATCAGGTGATTCCAGTTTCCCAGTTTGGGAATAGCACAGCTTCTTCGTCGTTCCAATCAAACCAGGATGAATCACTTTGTAAGAAGCTTGATTTGGATACATAAAGTGGTGGAGAATCACCAGGAAGTTGAATAAATCTCATAGGAGTTGGGATGAAGAAGTTATCCCACTTTCAAATCAGGTGATTCCAGTTTCCCAGTTTGGGAATAGCACAGCTTCTTCGTCGTTCCAATCAAACCAGGATGAATCACTTTGTAAGAAGCTTGATTTGGATACATAAAGTGGTGGAGAATCACCAGGAAGTTGAATAAATCTCATAGGAGTTGGGATGAAGAAGTTATCCCACTTTCAAATCAGGTGATTCCAGTTTCCCAGTTTGGGAATAGCACAGCTTCTTCGTCGTTCCAATCAAACCAGGATGAATCACTTTGTAAGAAGCTTGATTTGGATACATAAAGTGGTGGAGAATCACCAGGAAGTTGAATAAATCTCATAGGAGTTGGGATGAAGAAGTTATCCCACTTTCAAATCAGGTGATTCCAGTTTCCCAGTTTGGGAATAGCACAGCTTCTTCGTCGTTCCAATCAAACCAGGATGAATCACTTTGTGAGAAGCTTGATTTGGATACATAAAGTGGTGGAGAATCACCAGGAAGTTGAATAAATCTCATAGGAGTTGGGATGAAGAAGTTATCCCACTTTCAAATCAGGTGATTCCAGTTTCCCAGTTTGGGAATAGCACAGCTTCTTCGTCGTTCCAATCAAACCAGGATGAATCACTTTGTGAGAAGCTTGATTTGGATACATAAAGTGGTGGAGAATCACCAGGAAGTTGAATAAATCTCATAGGAGTTGGGATGAAGAAGTTATCCCACTTTCAAATCAGGTGATTCCAGTTTCCCAGTTTGGGAATAGCACAGCTTCTTCGTCGTTCCAATCAAACCAGGATGAATCACTTTGTGAGAAGCTTGATTTGGATACATAAAGTGGTGGAGAATCACCAGGAAGTTGAATAAATCTCATAGGAGTTGGGATGAAGAAGTTATCCCACTTTCAAATCAGGTGATTCCAGTTTCCCAGTTTGGGAATAGCACAGCTTCTTCGTCGTTCCAATCAAACCAGGATGAATCACTTTGTGAGAAGCTTGATTTGGATACATAAAGTGGTGGAGAATCACCAGGAAGTTGAATAAATCTCATAGGAGTTGGGATGAAGAAGTTATCCCACTTTCAAATCAGGTGATTCCAGTTTCCCAGTTTGGGAATAGCACAGCTTCTTCGTCGTTCCAATCAAACCAGGATGAATCACTTTGTGAGAAGCTTGATTTGGATACATAAAGTGGTGGAGAATCACCAGGAAGTTGAATAAATCTCATAGGAGTTGGGATGAAGAAGTTATCCCACTTTCAAATCAGGTGATTCCAGTTTCCCAGTTTGGGAATAGCACAGCTTCTTCGTCGTTCCAATCAAACCAGGATGAATCACTTTGTGAGAAGCTTGATTTGGATACATAAAGTGGTGGAGAATCACCAGGAAGTTGAATAAATCTCATAGGAGTTGGGATGAAGAAGTTATCCCACTTTCAAATCAGGTGATTCCAGTTTCCCAGTTTGGGAATAGCACAGCTTCTTCGTCGTTCCAATCAAACCAGGATGAATCACTTTGTAAGAAGCTTGATTTGGATACATAAAGTGGTGGAGAATCACCAGGAAGTTGAATAAATCTCATAGGAGTTGGGATGAAGAAGTTATCCCACTTTCAAATCAGGTGATTCCAGTTTCCCAGTTTGGGAATAGCACAGCTTCTTCGTCGTTCCAATCAAACCAGGATGAATCACTTGTGAGAAGCTTGATTTGGATACATAAAGTGGTGGAGAATCACCAGGAAGTTGAATAAATCTCATAGGAGTTGGGATGAAGAAGTTATCCCACTTTCAAATCAGGTGATTCCAGTTTCCCAGTTTGGGAATAGCACAGCTTCTTCGTCGTTCCAATCAAACCAGGATGAATCACTTTGTGAGAAGCTTGATTTGGATACATAAAGTGGTGGAGAATCACCAGGAAGTTGAATAAATCTCATAGGAGTTGGGATGAAGAAGTTATCCCACTTTCAAATCAGGTGATTCCAGTTTCCCAGTTTGGGAATAGCACAGCTTCTTCGTCGTTCCAATCAAACCAGGATGAATCACTTTGTAAGAAGCTTGATTTGGATACATAAAGTGGTGGAGAATCACCAGGAAGTTGAATAAATCTCATAGGAGTTGGCATGAAGAAGTTATCCCACTTTCAAATCAGGTGATTCCAGTTTCCCAGTTTGGGAATAGCACAGCTTCTTCGTCGTTCCAATCAAACCAGGATGAATCACTTTGTAAGAAGCTTGATTTGGATACATAAAGTGGTGGAGAATCACCAGGAAGTTGAATAAATCTCATAGGAGTTGGGATGAAGAAGTTATCCCACTTTCAAATCAGGTGATTCCAGTTTCCCAGTTTGGGAATAGACAGCTTCTTCGTCGTTCCAATCAAACCAGGATGAATCACTTTGTAAGAAGCTTGATTTGGATACATAAAGTGGTGGAGAATCACCAGGAAGTTGAATAAATCTCATAGGAGTTGGGATGAAGAAGTTATCCCACTTTCAAATCAGGTGATTCCAGTTTCCCAGTTTGGGAATAGACAGCTTCTTCGTCGTTCCAATCAAACCAGGATGAATCACTTTGTGAGAAGCTTGATTTGGATACATAAAGTGGTGGAGAATCACCAGGAAGTTGAATAAATCTCATAGGAGTTGGCATGAAGAAGTTATCCCACTTTCAAATCAGGTGATTCCAGTTTCCCAGTTTGGGAATAGCACAGCTTCTTCGTCGTTCCAATCAAACCAGGATGAATCACTTTGTGAGAAGCTTGATTTGGATACATAAAGTGGTGGAGAATCACCAGGAAGTTGAATAAATCTCATAGGAGTTGGGATGAAGAAGTTATCCCACTTTCAAATCAGGTGATTCCAGTTTCCCAGTTTGGGAATAGCACAGCTTCTTCGTCGTTCCAATCAAACCAGGATGAATCACTTTGTGAGAAGCTTGATTTGGATACATAAAGTGGTGGAGAATCACCAGGAAGTTGAATAAATCTCATAGGAGTTGGGATGAAGAAGTTATCCCACTTTCAAATCAGGTGATTCCAGTTTCCCAGTTTGGGAATAGCACAGCTTCTTCGTCGTTCCAATCAAACCAGGATGAATCACTTTGTGAGAAGCTTGATTTGGATACATAAAGTGGTGGAGAATCACCAGGAAGTTGAATAAATCTCATAGGAGTTGGCATGAAGAAGTTATCCCACTTTCAAATCAGGTGATTCCAGTTTCCCAGTTTGGGAATAGCACAGCTTCTTCGTCGTTCCAATCAAACCAGGATGAATCACTTTGTGAGAAGCTTGATTTGGATACATAAAGTGGTGGAGAATCACCAGGAAGTTGAATAAATCTCATAGGAGTTGGCATGAAGAAGTTATCCCACTTTCAAATCAGGTGATTCCAGTTTCCCAGTTTGGGAATAGCACAGCTTCTTCGTCGTTCCAATCAAACCAGGATGAATCACTTTGTGAGAAGCTTGATTTGGATACATAAAGTGGTGGAGAATCACCAGGAAGTTGAATAAATCTCATAGGAGTTGGCATGAAGAAGTTATCCCACTTTCAAATCAGGTGATTCCAGTTTCCCAGTTTGGGAATAGCACAGCTTCTTCGTCGTTCCAATCAAACCAGGATGAATCACTTTGTAAGAAGCTTGATTTGGATACATAAAGTGGTGGAGAATCACCAGGAAGTTGAATAAATCTCATAGGAGTTGGCATGAAGAAGTTATCCCACTTTCAAATCAGGTGATTCCAGTTTCCCAGTTTGGGAATAGCACAGCTTCTTCGTCGTTCCAATCAAACCAGGATGAATCACTTTGTAAGAAGCTTGATTTGGATACATAAAGTGGTGGAGAATCACCAGGAAGTTGAATAAATCTCATAGGAGTTGGGATGAAGAAGTTATCCCACTTTCAAATCAGGTGATTCCAGTTTCCCAGTTTGGGAATAGCACAGCTTCTTCGTCGTTCCAATCAAACCAGGATGAATCACTTTGTGAGAAGCTTGATTTGGATACATAAAGTGGTGGAGAATCACCAGGAAGTTGAATAAATCTCATAGGAGTTGGGATGAAGAAGTTATCCCACTTTCAAATCAGGTGATTCCAGTTTCCCAGTTTGGGAATAGCACAGCTTCTTCGTCGTTCCAATCAAACCAGGATGAATCACTTTGTAAGAAGCTTGATTTGGATACATAAAGTGGTGGAGAATCACCAGGAAGTTGAATAAATCTCATAGGAGTTGGGATGAAGAAGTTATCCCACTTTCAAATCAGGTGATTCCAGTTTCCCAGTTTGGGAATAGCACAGCTTCTTCGTCGTTCCAATCAAACCAGGATGAATCACTTTGTGAGAAGCTTGATTTGGATACATAAAGTGGTGGAGAATCACCAGGAAGTTGAATAAATCTCATAGGAGTTGGGATGAAGAAGTTATCCCACTTTCAAATCAGGTGATTCCAGTTTCCCAGTTTGGGAATAGCACAGCTTCTTCGTCGTTCCAATCAAACCAGGATGAATCACTTTGTGAGAAGCTTGATTTGGATACATAAAGTGGTGGAGAATCACCAGGAAGTTGAATAAATCTCATAGGAGTTGGGATGAAGAAGTTATCCCACTTTCAAATCAGGTGATTCCAGTTTCCCAGTTTGGGAATAGCACAGCTTCTTCGTCGTTCCAATCAAACCAGGATGAATCACTTTGTGAGAAGCTTGATTTGGATACATAAAGTGGTGGAGAATCACCAGGAAGTTGAATAAATCTCATAGGAGTTGGGATGAAGAAGTTATCCCACTTTCAAATCAGGTGATTCCAGTTTCCCAGTTTGGGAATAGCACAGCTTCTTCGTCGTTCCAATCAAACCAGGATGAATCACTTTGTAGAAGCTTGATTTGGATACATAAAGTGGTGGAGAATCACCAGGAAGTTGAATAAATCTCATAGGAGTTGGGATGAAGAAGTTATCCCACTTTCAAATCAGGTGATTCCAGTTTCCCAGTTTGGGAATAGCACAGCTTCTTCGTCGTTCCAATCAAACCAGGATGAATCACTTTGTGAGAAGCTTGATTTGGATACATAAAGTGGTGGAGAATCACCAGGAAGTTGAATAAATCTCATAGGAGTTGGGATGAAGAAGTTATCCCACTTTCAAATCAGGTGATTCCAGTTTCCCAGTTTGGGAATAGGACAGCTTCTTCGTCGTTCCAATCAAACCAGGATGAATCACTTTGTGAGAAGCTTGATTTGGATACATAAAGTGGTGGAGAATCACCAGGAAGTTGAATAAATCTCATAGGAGTTGGCATGAAGAAGTTATCCCACTTTCAAATCAGGTGATTCCAGTTTCCCAGTTTGGGAATAGACAGCTTCTTCGTCGTTCCAATCAAACCAGGATGAATCACTTTGTAAGAAGCTTGATTTGGATACATAAAGTGGTGGAGAATCACCAGGAAGTTGAATAAATCTCATAGGAGTTGGGATGAAGAAGTTATCCCACTTTCAAATCAGGTGATTCCAGTTTCCCAGTTTGGGAATAGCACAGCTTCTTCGTCGTTCCAATCAAACCAGGATGAATCACTTTGTGAGAAGCTTGATTTGGATACATAAAGTGGTGGAGAATCACCAGGAAGTTGAATAAATCTCATAGGAGTTGGGATGAAGAAGTTATCCCACTTTCAAATCAGGTGATTCCAGTTTCCCAGTTTGGGAATAGCACAGCTTCTTCGTCGTTCCAATCAAACCAGGATGAATCACTTTGTGAGAAGCTTGATTTGGATACATAAAGTGGTGGAGAATCACCAGGAAGTTGAATAAATCTCATAGGAGTTGGGATGAAGAAGTTATCCCACTTTCAAATCAGGTGATTCCAGTTTCCCAGTTTGGGAATAGCACAGCTTCTTCGTCGTTCCAATCAAACCAGGATGAATCACTTTGTGAGAAGCTTGATTTGGATACATAAAGTGGTGGAGAATCACCAGGAAGTTGAATAAATCTCATAGGAGTTGGCATGAAGAAGTTATCCCACTTTCAAATCAGGTGATTCCAGTTTCCCAGTTTGGGAATAGCACAGCTTCTTCGTCGTTCCAATCAAACCAGGATGAATCACTTTGTGAGAAGCTTGATTTGGATACATAAAGTGGTGGAGAATCACCAGGAAGTTGAATAAATCTCATAGGAGTTGGGATGAAGAAGTTATCCCACTTTCAAATCAGGTGATTCCAGTTTCCCAGTTTGGGAATAGCACAGCTTCTTCGTCGTTCCAATCAAACCAGGATGAATCACTTTGTGAGAAGCTTGATTTGGATACATAAAGTGGTGGAGAATCACCAGGAAGTTGAATAAATCTCATAGGAGTTGGGATGAAGAAGTTATCCCACTTTCAAATCAGGTGATTCCAGTTTCCCAGTTTGGGAATAGCACAGCTTCTTCGTCGTTCCAATCAAACCAGGATGAATCACTTTGTAAGAAGCTTGATTTGGATACATAAAGTGGTGGAGAATCACCAGGAAGTTGAATAAATCTCATAGGAGTTGGGATGAAGAAGTTATCCCACTTTCAAATCAGGTGATTCCAGTTTCCCAGTTTGGGAATAGCACAGCTTCTTCGTCGTTCCAATCAAACCAGGATGAATCACTTTGTGAGAAGCTTGATTTGGATACATAAAGTGGTGGAGAATCACCAGGAAGTTGAATAAATCTCATAGGAGTTGGCATGAAGAAGTTATCCCACTTTCAAATCAGGTGATTCCAGTTTCCCAGTTTGGGAATAGCACAGCTTCTTCGTCGTTCCAATCAAACCAGGATGAATCACTTTGTAAGAAGCTTGATTTGGATACATAAAGTGGTGGAGAATCACCAGGAAGTTGAATAAATCTCATAGGAGTTGGGATGAAGAAGTTATCCCACTTTCAAATCAGGTGATTCCAGTTTCCCAGTTTGGGAATAGCACAGCTTCTTCGTCGTTCCAATCAAACCAGGATGAATCACTTTGTGAGAAGCTTGATTTGGATACATAAAGTGGTGGAGAATCACCAGGAAGTTGAATAAATCTCATAGGAGTTGGCATGAAGAAGTTATCCCACTTTCAAATCAGGTGATTCCAGTTTCCCAGTTTGGGAATAGCACAGCTTCTTCGTCGTTCCAATCAAACCAGGATGAATCACTTTGTGAGAAGCTTGATTTGGATACATAAAGTGGTGGAGAATCACCAGGAAGTTGAATAAATCTCATAGGAGTTGGGATGAAGAAGTTATCCCACTTTCAAATCAGGTGATTCCAGTTTCCCAGTTTGGGAATAGCACAGCTTCTTCGTCGTTCCAATCAAACCAGGATGAATCACTTTGTGAGAAGCTTGATTTGGATACATAAAGTGGTGGAGAATCACCAGGAAGTTGAATAAATCTCATAGGAGTTGGCAGAAGAAGTTATCCCACTTTCAAATCAGGTGATTCCAGTTTCCCAGTTTGGGAATAGCACAGCTTCTTCGTCGTTCCAATCAAACCAGGATGAATCACTTTGTAAGAAGCTTGATTTGGATACATAAAGTGGTGGAGAATCACCAGGAAGTTGAATAAATCTCATAGGAGTTGGGATGAAGAAGTTATCCCACTTTCAAATCAGGTGATTCCAGTTTCCCAGTTTGGGAATAGCACAGCTTCTTCGTCGTTCCAATCAAACCAGGATGAATCACTTTGTAAGAAGCTTGATTTGGATACATAAAGTGGTGGAGAATCACCAGGAAGTTGAATAAATCTCATAGGAGTTGGATGAAGAAGTTATCCCACTTTCAAATCAGGTGATTCCAGTTTCCCAGTTTGGGAATAGCACAGCTTCTTCGTCGTTCCAATCAAACCAGGATGAATCACTTTGTGAGAAGCTTGATTTGGATACATAAAGTGGTGGAGAATCACCAGGAAGTTGAATAAATCTCATAGGAGTTGGGATGAAGAAGTTATCCCACTTTCAAATCAGGTGATTCCAGTTTCCCAGTTTGGGAATAGCACAGCTTCTTCGTCGTTCCAATCAAACCAGGATGAATCACTTTGTGAGAAGCTTGATTTGGATACATAAAGTGGTGGAGAATCACCAGGAAGTTGAATAAATCTCATAGGAGTTGGGATGAAGAAGTTATCCCACTTTCAAATCAGGTGATTCCAGTTTCCCAGTTTGGGAATAGCACAGCTTCTTCGTCGTTCCAATCAAACCAGGATGAATCACTTTGTGAGAAGCTTGATTTGGATACATAAAGTGGTGGAGAATCACCAGGAAGTTGAATAAATCTCATAGGAGTTGCTGTTGAGATGAAGTTAATAAAGAGGGATACATGATAGAGAAGAGGATTGAGGCATACAGTAACTTTGGAGTTTTACCACAGTAACTTTAGTTTTACTGTGGTAACTCAGTTAAAGCTTGGAAAGTGATCTTGCTTCACTTTGGAGAGTTACCCACGACCAAGGAGCTCTTGGATAAGGAAGGAGCAGTCTGGATAAGGTTCCTCAAGCTAGAGAGGCTGGAGACAGGCTGTAAAGTAGACAGCATCTAGTAAAAGATGCCAAAGGATCAAGCATGTGAAGACTCCCATTGGATGCTTTGGATGGCTCTCTTTGACTACACATGCTCTGAATCTCTTTCTTATCTCTCTGATTTCGAAATGTATTGTCTCTCTCACATAAATATGTTGTAAACCTCATCTTTAATAATTAATGGAGTTTTGAGTCTCTCTCCTTATTCTCTCACTAAAATCTCTTAATCTCTTTAATCTTTCATCTGATTATCTCTGATTGTTTGAATCATGCTCTAATACACAAAAGTGTATATGGTATCAGAGCCAGGTTGGCAAAAAGGGGGTGAGTGTGATTCTTTTTCTCAAAATCAGAGTGTTCTTGAGTGTTCTTGAGGTTGTTGAGGTTTCTGGGTATGTGTGTTGTCTATTCTTTTGTGGCTGGGTTTATTTGAGATTCTCTGGTGGAAACATGGATATGAAGCACGAATCTAGTGGAGCAGTGAAGATCAAGAAGAAAACAAGTGGGTTTGGCCAAGATGGGTAAAGACAGCTTTGGAAGCTGTGAGATTTGGAGTAATCATGTAAAGGGAGAACCTTTAATGGAGAGAGCTGCTGATGGGGGTCAGACAGCAAGGTTGAATGTGAAGATCAGTTGAGTCTTGAAGAAGTATATCTCTTGAGAAGATTGAAGATGTTTATGAGAACAAGATCAATCTAAGGAGGATGTATGAAGTCAGAAGATGATCTGTGAGTTAAAACAAGGGAAAGAAGGTTTCAATCAGCATGTGAAGAAGCTGAGATGTTTGTGGTCGGAGTTACAAAGCTTGAGACCAAGAAGTTGTGATCCAAGAGTGCTAGAAGAGTGGCGAGAGCAAGATGTTGTCTTCAGCCTCTTTGCAAGCTTGGATTATCTTATGGCTGGTTGGTAAAGCTTATTCTCAAGGAAGATAAGCTACCCAGCATGGAAGAAGTGTGTGTACTTGTTCAGAGGCTTCATCAAGTGATGGAGAGAACAAGAGATAACTTGGAGTAAGGAGGGTGCTAAAAGGAAGAAGGGAAGGCTGAGACGACGTTCTAGGCTCAGATCAGAAGAGGAAGGTGTTGGAGAGAAGCATACTGTCTGGTTATCAAGGTAGCTATGGTACTATGAAGATGGGCAGAGAAGAAGCACAACAGATTCTTATGGAGAGTGTTCTTACTCAGCTTACATGGGAGAATCTGTAGAGAGCAGTGGGGTCATGAGGAAGCTAGAGACCAAAGAGCAGATGAGCGTGTCACAAAGGAGGAATGGGATGAGTTTGTCAAGTATGTGTATGCTTTGGCTACGACCCGGAGACAAGGTGCTCCTGCCAAAGCATCCACATCCAACAAACCCATCATTGTTGATTCTGGAGCAAGTCATCACATGATTAGTGATAGAAGCTTAATGAGTGATGTAAAGAAAGCCACTGGGGGTGTGATGATAGCTAATGGTGATAGGATTCCAATAGAAGGAGTGGGAAAGCTCAAGCTATTTGAGAAGACTCAGATGCCTTCTACATGCCACAGTTTGCTTCAAATCTGGTATCTGTGAGGAAAGCCACAATTGATCTTGGCTGTCAAGTAGTATTCAGGCCAGATGATGTTGAGTTCCAAGATTTGAAGACTGGAAGGGTCATTGGGAGAGGAGACAGCAAGAATAATCTATACCAGCTCCAATTGGCTAAGATCTCTAAACCCTTTGATTCTATGTGTTTGAGTAGTACTTATGAGAAGATTGATAGTATTACTTGGCATGCTAGATTGGGACATCCTCATGCTCGTGCTATTGAATTGATAATTCCTAATATGTCATTTAATCACTTGGAGTGTGAAGCATGCATATTAGGAAAGCATTGTAGGACTGTTTTTCCAACATCAGAAACTACTTATGAGCATTGCTTTGATCTAGTTCATTCAGATGTGTGGACGGCTCCTTGTTTGTCTAGAGATAGCCAGAAGTACTTTGTGACATTCATTGATGAGAAGTCTAAGTATACTTGGCTTACATTGCTTCCATCTAAAGATAGGGTGCTAGAAGCATTTATGAACTTCCAAGCATATGTATCTAATCAATACAATGCTACTGTGAAGGTACTGAGATCAGATAATGGAGGTGAATACATCAGCAATGCCTTCAAGAGTCATCTAGCCAAGCATGGGATTGTGCATCAGACTAGCTGTCCCTTATACACCACAGCAGAATGGTGTAGCTGAGAGGAAGAACAGACACTTGATGGAGGTTGCTAGATCAATGATGTTTCATGCAAATGTCCCAAAACGTTTTTGGAGTGATGCTGTGCAGACTGCTTGCTATCTCATCAACCGGGTTCCAACCAAGATATTGAAGAATCTGTCTCCATTTGAAGTTTGAACAAGAGCAAACCTGTCATTGATCACCTACGTGTCTTTGGGTGTGTGTGCTATGTCATGGTTCCAGGAGAGCAGAGAAACAAGCTGGAGGCAAAGAGTACTAAGGCTATGTTCATTGGTTACTCTATCACTCAGAAGGGGTACAAGTGCTATGATCCTGAAGCAAGGAGGGTGATGGTATCTAGAGAAGTGAAGTTTGTTGAAACAAAAGGTATTATGAAGAAAAGGAGTGGGAAAATCTGAAGGATTTGTCTCAAGCTCCATCTGATAAGGCAACAATACTGAGAGTGTTGTTGGAGAAGCTCGGGATAGGGTTATCCCAGGATCAGGAACCCGAAAGGAGAGAGCCTTCCAATCAGACTGGTGGAGCTGGAAGAACAACTCCTCTTGATCATGAGAGGGGGAATGGAACTGAATCTGGTGAGCAAGAGCAAAACCAAGAGGATTCAGGTCTTCATGATCAAGATACATCACAAGAAGTTGAGAACAATGTTCAGTCTAGTGGAGAAGTAGATGAGGTCAGTCTAGTGGAGAAGAACAAGTTGGACCGGCCAGTTCAGAAGAAGAGCAAGTGGAGCCGCCGGCTAGTGTGCAAACTGAAGATCAGGTTCAAGCTTGAGGAGGAGCACAAGGATAAAGAGGGATCCTTCCAACTGGGTAAACACGAGAGTGTACTACAATGCCCAGGCTGTGGAGCATCCTTCTCAAGCCGTGTGTTCCTTTGCTGAGTTTCCAGAGGAGCATTATGCCTTTATGATTAGTCTGGATGAGAGTTATGTACCAAGGACTTATGAAGAAGCTATGTTAGACAAGGAATGGAAAGAATCAGTGGGAGCTGAAGCAGGTGCTATGATCAAGAATGATACATGGTATGAGAGTGAGCTGCCTAAGGGAAAGAAGGCTGTATCTAGTAGATGGATCTTCACAATCAAGTATCTAGCAAATGGACAGATTGATAGGAAGAAGACCAGATTGGTTGCAAGAGGATTTACACAAACCTATGGAGAGGATTACATTGATACCTTTGCACCAGTAGCTAAGCTGCACACAGTTCGGATTGTGTTGTCCATTGCAACAAACTTGGAGTGGGATTTGTGGCAGATGGATGTGAAGAATGCTTTCTTACAAGGTGAGCTAGAAGATGAGGTATACATGCTTCCTCCTCCTGGTCTTGAGCATCTAGTAAAACCAGGAAATGTTTTGAGATTGAAGAAGGCAATATATGGGCTGAAGCAGTCTCCTAGAGCTTGGTACAGGAAGCTGAGTACAACTCTCAATGGGAGAGGATTCAGGAAGTCTGAACTGGATCATACACTCTTCACTTTGGTTACTCCATCAGGGATCATTGTGATACTGGTATATGTGGATGATTTGATTATCACAGGAGTGATAAGCTGGGATTAAAGCCACTAAAGAGTTCCTCAAGTCTGTGTTTGATATCAAAGACTTGGGAGAGATGAAGTATTTCTTGGGGATTGAGATATGCAGATCCAAGGAGGGTTGTTTATGTGTCAAAGGAAGTATACAATGGATATGTTGAAGGAGACTGATGTACTTGGAGGAAAGGTAGCCAAGACACCTCTTGAAGAGGGGTATAAGGTCTTACGTGAGGGGGAGGTTGAAGAGAACCAGTTGTTTGAGGATGCTAAGCTGTATAGGAAGATGGTTGGCAAGCTGATCTACTTGACTATTACCAGGCCAGATATATGCTTTGCTGTGAATCAAGTGAGTCAACATATGCAGGCGCCAAAGGTCCATCACTGGAAGATGGTTGATAGGATACTGAGGTATTTGAGTGGGACGGCTGGACAAGGAGTTTGGATGGGTCTGTAATGGCAGTACAGAAGTGGTTGGGTATTGTGATGCTGATTGGGCAGGAGATAGAGTGGACAGGAGATCAACTACTGGGTATTGTACATTCATTGGAGGGAACTTGGTTACTTGGAAGAGTAAGAAGCAGAAGGTTATCTCTTGTTCAAGTGCTGAAGCTGAGTATAGAGCCATGTTGAAGCTGACAAACGAGTTGGTGTGGATCAAGGGGATCTTGAAGCATCTAGAGATTGAGCAGAGTGCTCCTATGACTATGCATTGTGACAATCAAGCAGCTATCCACATTGCCTCCAACTCAGTGTTTCATGAGAGAACAAAGCACATAGAGGTGGATTGTCATAAGGTGAGGCAGATGATTATCCTAGGAGTGATTCTGCCATGTTATACAAGAAGTGAAGATCAGCTTGCAGATGTGTTTACCAAGGCAGCGAGATTGAAGACAATGGAGTCCATACTATCCAGGCTTGGACTCATTGATCTTACTCCCAGGAGCTGAGCCCCTTAACCATGGAGTCTCCACTCTTTTTCCCTCATCAAAGTTTTATCCCAATGGGTTTTCTTTGGTGAGGTTTTTAATGAGGAAGTCTTCATGGTTTCCAAGCTTACTTGTTTCACATGGTCAAACTTGAGGGGGAGTGTTGAGATGAGGTAATAAGAGAGGATACATTGATAAGAAAGAGGATTGAGGCATACAATAACTTTGGAGTTTTACCACAGTAACTTTAGTTTTACTGTGGTAACTCAGTTAAAGCTTGGAAGTGATCTTGCTTCACTTTGGAAGTTACCCACGACCAAGGAGCTCTTGGATAAGGAAGGAGCAGTCTGGATAAGGTTTCCTCAAGCTAGAGAGGCTGGAGACAGGCTGTAAAGTAGATAGCATCTAGTAAAAGATGCCAAAGGGATCAAGCATGTGAAGACTCCCATTGGATGCTTTTGGATGGCTCTCTTTGACTACACATGCTCTGAATCTCTTTCTTATCTCTCTGATTTCGAAATGTATTGTCTCTCTCACATAAATATGTTGTAAACCTCATCTTTAATAATTAATGGAGTATTGATCTCTCTCCTTATTCTCTCACTCAATCTCTTAATCTCTTTAATCTTTTCATCTGATTATCTTTGATTGTTTGAATCATGCTCTAATACACAAAAGTGTATATTGGCAAGAAGAAGTTATCCCACTTTAAAATCAGGTGATTCCAGTTTCCCAGTTTGGGAATAGGACAGCTTCTTCGTCGTTCCAATCAAACCTGTATGAATCACTTTGTGCGAAGCTTGATTTGGATACATAAAGTGGTGGAAAATCACCAGGAAGTTGAATAAATTGTTGAAGCTTACATGATCTAAGAGAGCTTGGTGGTTATTCTAGAAGAGAAGCCACCTGTTTGAGAAGTATGATGAAGGATGAAGAAGCAATTCCAAGGCGGCTTCAAGTGTTGAGGTGATTGGAGAGTGGCTGAAGCATCCTCATGGTAGCTCAAGCAAAAGGGTGGCGACCTCTATAAGAAGAAGAAGCAGCCAAGACTCAGTTAAGAGAAGTTGTATCTCGAAGAGAGGCGATCTGGTGTGTCCGAGCACTTCAACCAAACAAGAGGTTAGGTGAAAGGGGGAGAGACCAAGATAGGCAGTAAGGAGAGTATACAAGGCGTGGGATGATTGTAGAGGCCATGATCCAGAGTCTTTGTGTCCTTACATTGTTGGAAACGCACAAAGACTCACTGGCCAATCCCTAGGCCTGGAGACTTTACTCTTTTTCCCTCATCAAGGTTTTGTCCCAAAGGGTTTTCCTTGGTGAGGTTTGAATGAGGAAGTTCTTCAAGGTGTTGAGTTGAGTTGAGCATATAAGTGTGAAGAGAAGAGGCGTAGAGGAGTTGAGGAGATGAGGAGATGAGGCTTATTAGGGGAGTTTAGGGAGAGAGCATGGTACGGAGTCCATACAAGGCCGTACAAGCCGTACAGTCCGTACCATCCAAGCCTCGACAAACTTAGTGCATTGCCCAAGTGAAATGGTAACGCGGAAGAGTTACTCAAGAGGGGAAGGATCAGAATGTTGAGAGGATAAGGGAAGAGCATGCCAGGCTGTGAAAGGCTGTAAGAGAAAGCATGCGAGTCCCCTAATCCGTCCATCCCTAAAGCAACCTTTGACTCCACATGCTTCAATAGTGCCCTTTCGAGTCTTGGAAACCCTTGTATCTCTCATATAATATGTAACCGCATCATTAATAAGATCAAGCAGTCCTGAGTCTCTCTAATCTCTTAAGTCACAATGATTCTCTCTAGACACAAAACTTTTCTAAGTCTCAAATATGTCATATCTCTTTCTAATCTCTACTTAAACTCTCACTTATTTTCTAGTTACTCTAAGGATCTCTAAATCTCATATGGTATCAGAGCCAGGTCATTGAATCTTGGTTTGATCTTTAGAGAGTTACAGCTGAAGGCTTTGAAGCTACACGCGGGTAGCTTTGAAGGTGTTGAAGCTGTGATACGTTCTAGTTGAAGCTGTGCTACGTTCTGTGTGTGTGCGTGATTCAAGACTCAAGTTTGGTGTGTGTACGTGATTCAAGACTCAAGATTTCATCAGATTCAAGAGGTTCAAGTCAAGCTGAGTAAAGATGGAACATGGGATGAACGTGAGGGTGAAGGTAGCGGTTACTTTCAAAGGTAGCAGCAACTACCTTGTGTGGTCTCGGATGGTGAAGACTGCGGTGGGGAGTAAGGGTTTGTGGGGGCACATCACAACAGGGAGGTCCAAAACTCATTACTCAGGGAGGAGATCAAGAGAGGTCTCCAATGAAGCGGCTGGTAGAGAAATGGCAACAAGAAGACATTCTGGGTGATGACGGTTCTACAACATCCTTGGATCAGCTATCTTGGATGCCTACAGCTACTGTGAATCAGCCAAAGAGCTGTGGGACCACTGAAGAAGTGTATGGGAAACTTCCAACCTCAGCCGTGGTGTTTGAAGTGAAGCAAGCTATCAACCGTCTAGTGTAAGAGGATATGGAGTTCACTAAGCACTTGGGGAGGTTCAGGTCCTGATGGTCCGAGCTGGAGATGCTGAGGCCGAGCACAATGATTGATCAGTTGATGAGAGGCGCGAGCAAGAAGGTCTTTGGGCTGCTCCTCACACTAAACCCGCCCTACACTCAACTCATCAGCACATGTTGAGGGCAGACAAGCTTCCGGACTTGAGGATGTGTTGCGCAAATCCAAAGGGAGCAGGGGTCTATGGGGTTGTTTGGAGGAAAGGGGGAGCTCTCTCTTGCCAATCAAGCAGCTCATGAGGAAATCAAACCGCAGCCCACAAGAACAAGGAACTCACGGGGAAGTATGAGGACAGGAAGTTCAATGGCAACTGTGATCATTGCAAGAAGCATGGTCATAAGAAGAGCCAATGCTGGATACTGCACTCACACCTCAAGCCTGCCAGTTAATGAAGGAGCGCGAGGGAAGGGCAAATGTGACTGAAGGATAAAGCGGAGCTGGCACCATCAAGACTAGTGAAGTGGATGGGCATGGAGGCAATGATGGAAATGGGAAGTCTCTGGTGGCTTACACTGGCGCCTCAAGCTCACGCAGCAACGATGACTACATCAAGAGATCAGACCTTGATGGCTCTCTTCAAAATGCCTAAAGGAAAACGGGTACACTTTGGTTATTCTTTGGAGCATCTATGATTGCATATAAGGATGATCACTTGATTAGAGAATAGTAGAACGGGTAGAAGCTAGGAATGAGTATAGAAATGCACCATTGCTAGAACTGATAGGATGCATCAATCACTTACTAATATATGTCATAATGCAAAAGAGTATATAAACCCATTGAGTGTTGATTCCGGTGCATCACATCATATGATAAGTGATGAGAACTTGATTAAGGAGATAGAAACGACTCATGGGCATGTGCTGATAGCAAATGGAGATAAGATACCTATTAAGGGAATAGGAAGCTTAAGTTGTTTAACAAAGAATCTTGAGCCTTTTAATGCTGAATTCACATCAAACCTCTTATCTGTGAAGAAATGTACTAATGATTTACAATGCAATGTTCTTTACTCCTAATGATGTGAAGTTTCAGGATATTGAGGAGCAGCAGATGATTGGGAAAGGGGTGACTAAGGGATATCTCTATATGCTTGAAGAACTCACTTCTGTTCCTGATTATAGTTGCTCGTTACTTCTGCTTCTTTGTTGAATAAAAATGCATTGTGGCATGCTAGAGTAGGACACCCTCATGTTAAGCTTGAACTTAATGGTACCAGGTGTTGTGTTTGAAACAAAGATTGTGAAGCTTGCATTTTAGGCAAGCATTGTAGAACTGTGTTTCAAAGTCTACTACTGTTTATGACAATTGCTTTGATCTAATTCATTCAGATGTGTGGACTGCCCTTGCTTATCTAGAGATAGTTATAAGTATTTTGTCACATTCAATGATGAAAATCCAAATACACCTGGTTTACCTAATTCAGACCAAAGATAGGGTACTTGATGCATTTTAGGAACTTTCAACTTATGTGAGTAATCATTATCATGCTAAGATTAAAATTTTGAGATCAGATAATTGAGGAGAGTACACAAGCCATGCATTCAAGCAACACTTATCACAACATGGGATCCTACATCAGACAAGCTGTCCGTATACTTCACAGCAAAATGGAGTGGGCTGAGAGGAAGAAATAGGCACCTCATGGAAGTGGCAAGGTCACTTATGTTTCAGAGTAATGTTCCAAAGAGATTTTGGAGTGATGCGGTTGCCACTGTTTGCTACTTGATAAACAGAACTCCAACCAAGATCCTGAATGAGAAGGCGCCATTTGAAGTTCTGAACAAGTACAAGCCAGCTCTTGATTACTTGAAGGTCTTTGGATGTCTATGCTTTGTGCTCAAACCAGGAGAGATGCGCAACAAGCTAGAGCAAGGAGTACTAAGGCTGTGTTCATAGGATACTC
>NW_026014561.1:0-82164 GCF_020379485.1 Brassica napus
TAATTCAAAAGATTAATAAGTATTAAAAAAAGTTTGGGACTCACCTACAGAAAGAGGAAAAAAAAAAAAAATAGAAAAAGAAAATGGTAATTGTGGAAGAGAATTTAAAAGAGGGAAACTGAGAATAATTTGTTTTGATTGGGGCAAAATAGATTATTCTCCCGAAATCCTGCGCAAAGAACAAACGTTTAGTTATTTCCTTTTTTTTTTTATCAACAAAATAGTAAAATTGAGTTATTTCCTTATATTTGTTGAGTGTCGGTTAATGAGGCGGGTTATAAATAGAGGTGGTGCAACGAGGTGATTAAAGCTATTACTTGTTTCTTTCTTTTTTTCTTCCCGAAAAAGCAACGAACAAAACGTGAGAGAGAGAGAGAGAGAGAGAGAGAGCAATGAACACTTGTCGAATAGTTCTCCAACGCAGGTTCCTTCCCGTGAGCAACTCCAAGAAGGAAAAGTAAGTTCTTTCAAATTAGGGTTTTGATCCTTCTTTTTCTGAATCGAGTTTGTTGTACTGACTTGTGTTTGTTTTTTTTTGTTTTGTTCTTAAAGTTTGACAGATTCATACCGAACAGAGCAGCCATGGATTTCGACTATGCTCACTTGGCTCTTATGGAAGAAAGAGAAGAAGAAGAAGAGGTCAGTTCATCCAGAAAGCTTATAGAAAGCAATTGGCTGAGACTATGGGTCTTAACCGAACTCGAATCCTCGCATTCACCAACAAACCACCTTCTTCTACTTCTCTTCACCATCAGCATCAGCATCAGCATGAGCCTCCTCGACGCATTCCTCAGCGTCCCGAGAGAACTTTGGATGCTCCTGGCCTTGTGGATGACTTCTATCTCAACGTTCTCGACTGGAGCAGTGCTAATGTCCTAGCCGTTGCCTTGGCCAACTCTGTTTGTCTCTGGGATGCTTCCACTGGCTCCGTGACTACGCTTGTCACGTATGGTGAAGACCAAGGACCTGTCACAAGTCTAAACTGGGCGCATGATGGTATCAACCTTGGAGTTGGGCTCAACAATGGTCAAGTTCACATTTGGGACTGTGTAACCAAGACTCTACTGAGAACATTGCAAGGCTTCCACCACACACGAGTTGGGTCCTTGGCCTGGAACACTCATATATTGACAACCGGAGGAATGGACGGACGTATCTTCAACAACGATGTGCGGTTCATGTCATACCCTGTGTCTACTTACAAGGGTCACACTCAAGAGGTCTGTGGGCTCAAGTGGTCAGCATCTGGTCAGCAACTAGCTAGCGGCGGAAACGACCGTCTAGTACATATATGGGATCGTTCTACTAGTACGCAGTGGCTGCACAGGCTCAGGGGGCATACATCTGCAGTTAAGGCTCTCGCTTGGTGTCCTTTCCAAAGCGATTTGCTTGCATCTGGCGGTGGTGCAGAAGATAGGAAGATCAAGTTCTGGAACACTCGCACAGGGGCTTGCTTGAATTCGCTTGACACTGCTTCCCAAGTCTCTTCTCTCTTGTGGAGCAACAATCAAAGAGAGCTGCTTTGCTCACATGGGTCTCAGCTCACACTGTGGAAGTACCCGTCGATGGTGAAAATGGCTGAGCTCTCTGGTCATACGTCAAGAGTTCTATCTATGACCCAGAGTCCAGATGGTTGTACTGTAGTTTCAGCTGCAGGAGACGAGAATCTGTGCTTTTGGAATGTTTTTGGACTACCTCACACCACCGCCAAAAAAAACTGTTCCAAAAGCAGCTCATGAGCCGTTTTCTCATGTCGCTCGTATTCGTTGAAAACTCAACTACCAGAGGTTCCTTCTCCAGCCACTGTATTGACTAGAAAAATGTCCTCAAACTAGTTTTGTAAAAGTTATGTTGAATAGAGAGCTTTTATCTTTTATTTTACAAGTTACGAATTTACTATGTTTGATACTTAAGAGATTTGTTCTCTCACTTCCAGTCTCATCATTATTTTAGTGATCGGGTAGGATCTTTTAATTTAACTCTTATCATCTAAATTTATTTTGGTAGGTTGACAATGAAAAGATAGAGTGCGAGGCTTCTGCATATCAGAAGAAACTTTTAATGAAGAGGGTTGAGGATTCGCTTGGAAACATGAAGGTGCTGTTTTGTGCTCTGCGTATTGTGTATTCAGTTGTTTCTTAGTTAGTTTTCTTTTACAGTCGCGTGCAGTGCACAACTCAGTGATGGAGCTTCGGAATATATATCACAATCATCCATATCTCAGCCAACTTCATACAGACGAGGTAATAGAAATTTACATAAATGCAAACAACTTCTGGTTAGGGAACTAAGGAAAGTTTTGATGAAGGGTCAAAGCTTATAAGATGGGAAGCTTGAGATGTTCGGCTCTTACCCATTATCTTCCTGAGCATTATCTGCGCCAGTGTTGCCTTAAATGATATTATATAAGGTAATCATGCTTGTAGAATGTTTACCTGCATATATATATATATATTGGCTTAATTGGTTTCTCACTATGGGTACAGGGTCAAGGTCAAAAATTTCTGCACCTATCCCGCTGTCGGTTTGTTGAGTCTTTTTTTGAACAGTCAATTGCACTTGCTTATTACTAAAACTGCAAAATTGCAACTGACAGAGGATATTTGAAAAGATTGTCAGACCGATTTTCCCAATTGAAGGAAGAAGGACTGAGCAAATGCTGCATCAAATATTCTGCGTGCTGAAAAGAGTGCGAGGCTTCTGCATATCAGAAGATAATGAAGATGAGGATTCGCTGCGACCGGCTCTGCGTATTGTGTATTCAGTTGTTTCTTAGTTAGTTTTCTTTTTACAGTCGCGTGCAGTGCACAACTCAGTGATGGAGCTTCGGAATATATATCACAATGATGATACAGACGAGGTAATAGAAATTTACATAAATGCAAACAACTTCTGGTTAGGGAACTAAGGAAAGTTTTGATGAAGGGTCTGCGTAAATCACTCTCTCTCTCTCTGGTCAATAGCTGAGCATTATCTGCCTCCGGTAATAAGACTGTGTGGGAAGCTTGAGATGTTGGACCGGCTCTTACCCATTATCTTCCTGAGCATTATGCTGCGCCAGTGTTGCCTTAAATGATATTATATCCCCAAGGATAATCATTGCTTGTAGAATATTACCTGTGCATATATATATATATATTGGCTTAATTTGGTTTCTCACTATGGTTACAGGGGTCAAGGTCAAAAATTTCTGCACCTATCCCCGCTCGTCTTGTTTGCAAGAGAGGTTTGTTGAGTCTTTTTTTGAACAGTTAATTGCACCTTTGCTTATTACTTAAAACTGGCAAAATTGCAACTGACAGAGGATGAGTTTGAAAAGATTTGTCAGACCGATTCTCCCAAAGGCCAAAGGCAAGGAAGGACTGAGCCAAATGCTACATCAAATATTCTGGGTGCTGAAAAGAGTTTGGCAACTGGTAAAATTAGATAACCTGCCTGGAAGCACTAGACAATCACAGCAGCCACTACAGAACCTGTAAAACGGGGACGTGGCAGGCCACAAGCAACAGGGGATGCGATGCTAGATCATCATCAGTTATTGGTTCCGATGTTGTCTTACTTCCCCAAAATTACATCGGTTTGGAAATAAAATGCGATGTTGTTGTCCAAGATCAACCCCATTTCAACCCGTCAGTTGCACAGTCGTCTGCCAGGAAAAAAGAAATGAAACATTAGGTATTGGTGGTTCTGGAAGGAAACAAACTACTGATGTTGCTCGTGTCATTTTCAGAGAAAAGCATAAAGTTGGGGAGCCTTCTGATACAACGGTAACAATTGAGCCAGATGGAAAATCTGAATATGCACATAGCCAAGACCAGCATGGCGCCGAGTACATGGCTAAGAAGTTTAGTTACAGCTTGGAAGTTGGAGCTCACAGCTGTAAGCTGACGTGGCAAGGGATTCCCAGAAGCATCAGAGACGGTCACAGAAAAG
The DNA here is from genome assembly GCF_020379485.1 of Brassica napus. Taxonomy (NCBI): domain Eukaryota; kingdom Viridiplantae; phylum Streptophyta; class Magnoliopsida; order Brassicales; family Brassicaceae; genus Brassica; species Brassica napus. The sequence goes on from NW_026014561.1 coordinate 3,934, forward strand.
TGCGTCATAGTCAGTACAGAAGAGAAGAGTAGATGATGATGATGATCCATGAGGCCAAAGCAAAATGGGGAATAAGAAGAGAATAAAGATATAATAAGCTCTCTAATGATGGTTTTGATTGGAACTGAAACGGATCATGTACATAGCAGCAGTCTTGAGAGCTATGAGATTAGGTTGAAAACATTATGTTTTGAAATATTACGAATTCTTACTCTTGTAATTTTCCTGATTTGTTTGAAAAATAAAAAGACAGTTTTCCTTCTGGTTCTCTTCTTTTATCAAAAATTGATTTTTATCTTTATTGGATCATACAATATGTTGACTCATAATACTGAAAGATGATTTTCGATAGGGACATTTTATCTTTGAATTTAACGTGGCTTAGTGACCTGAGGATTTTTCCTCGAAAAAAAAAGAACTAAGAGTAGATAAAAGCAAAAAGAGACAACATCAATATAAGCCACAATCTCCCAGTCATCGTCCTGAATCCACCTGAACCAGAACCATCGCTGCATGCCAACTTGTTATCATGGTACGTACACACCGGCTTCTTCCTGTACACATACACAATAACAATCAAATTAAACATACAAAATCAAAAGAGAAATACAGAATCAAACACAAAGATTAGGTGGCCAAGATTGCTAGTTTTTGGGTGCAAAAGATTGCTTGGTTTTGGTTACCTCTGCATTTGAAATTAGCAAAGGATTATAACATTTACTTTAGCCTAAAATGTATTATAGCTATAAATGTAAACACAAATATTAATAATGTTTTTTGGTTTTAACATATATGAAGCACACAAGTAATGTTTTGGGGTTCAGACTTAAAATTATTGGTTTTCTTTTAAATGTTAAAATGTTATAGAAATTAATGTGTTTTGAGTTTTAAAATATGTATAAATATATGTCAAAAACAAATATAAACACCAAAAGAAAAAAGGATAAGACACAAACTTGGAGGAACAGAAAGAGATGACGTAATCAGTGCCGGAACAAGTGAAGATACTGGTCGGATCATCATAAGCATAGCTATAAGCAGTAGGACAAGCTTCCTTGAACATTTTCGAGTAATTTGTTGGTCGACACGTAACAGGATTCCCATAAACTCCTCTACAACAATACTCATCTCTATCGAACACATCACAAGCACTCCTACACGAAACCACTTTCCCCTTAGATTTCACGGCAAGCTCCGGCGGACACTTTGATCTCAGGTCAGCCACACAGCCGGCGACACTACAGTTTCCCTTTCCGTTCATCGGAGTCACGGACATCGGAAGATTAAACCCGTCGACGAGACTCACGTCGTAGAAATCCAATGCGGCTAACGTGAACTCGGCGAGTGAAGCTGGTGGTTTTCCGGAGGCTGAGCATTTTAGGGTCGAGCCGCATGAACCGGTTTCGCATGTTCCGGTTCCGGTTTTGTCGAAATTGCAGCCGGTTCGTCCCCATATTCGACCTGACCAGCCTACTGGCGCGTTGAAGACTATGGATTGGCCCGGTTTGAGCTCGAATCCTCCGCCGTTGAAGTTTTCTCCGGGTGTTATCGCTGGCCAGATTGTTTGGTCACATGAGTTTACGATTGTGAATACTCGAGCTGACTCCGACCATTTTGTCCCTGTAGTTTAAATAATCACTAGAGACTAGAGTTCTAATCATTAACGGATATGAATCCATTGTTGAATGTGCCAAATAAAAATAAAAATTGATAAAATTCATTGGCAGAAAAAAATCATAGAGAATGGGATTTCTCATGTAACAATTTTAACTAATTTAAGTTATATTTGTGATTTTTATATAATAAAAATATTACCTGAAAAATAATATATATACATGATGAAAGCATGTGTATACAGATACATGGAGAGATACATCTTATATATTAAAACAGAAGTCATGACTTCTTTTCATGTGTGATTTTTTAAATTTGGACCATTCCTAGAAAATATCATATTTTACATAAGTTCATTATTATATCTTTTAATATATTTATCTTTTTATTTGAAATACAAATGAATATATTTAAAATGTTCTAACAAAATCTTTTTAAAATCTTCTTAGAATCTTTCTTAAATTTACTTTCAAAAATTAGTTAGTTTTAATTTAAATTATCATAAAATATAATTAGAAATTAAAATTGAATATAGTTTTGGTTTATAAACGAAAATTTAAATAAAATAAAATTAATTAATTTCACAAATACATTTACTAATAATTTTTAAAGATTTTGTTAGAAATAAATATTTAAATTTATTTTAATTTTTTCAAATTTGTTTTCTAATAAAATAAAAATCATGATTTTTGATGAGTGATATTTTTATTTGGACCATCATTTAAATTTTATAATAAATGTATATCACTAATGCTAATATACATAATATTTTTAACTACTTTAATCATAATATCTTTTATTTTTAAAAAAAAAAATTAAAATTCTAACAAATCTCATGAAAAAGATTATAATAAAATCTTAATTGTCATAAATTGAATATAAATATTTTCAACTAATTTTGTAATTAGTAATGAAATGTTACTAAAAGAATAAAATTATATCCTATTTTATCAATTTTATAATAATATCTATCATTTTAAAATAAAAATGTTATACTGAACAAAATATGATAAAATTATTTTAAATTGATAAGTTAACATATTTTATTTTCATAAATATAAAATATTTATGCTAAAAATATAATATGTTGGAAGAACGGGTTAATATTAGTAAACTATATAATACATGTATAAAAATTTAACTTATCTTAAACTTTTTAATATACAGTAATTTATTATATAAAGTTAATAAACATTAGAAATTACTAAAAAAATCTAGCAATTTTAATTACGGATCATGATTATAAATAAATTAAATACAAAATTGTTTTCATATATGTTGTTTCATGCATTAAAAATTTTAGTTTAGTAATCAAACGCAAATTCAATAAGACAAATATATAATAAGCAACATATATATATATATATATATATATATATATATATATATATATGTGATGAGTTTAATTTACAGCATGAAAACTATAAAATTATTATATTTGGCATAATTATACAAACATTTAAATATGTGAGTAACATTAAAAATATATAATAATTACGTAAAACAAATGTCTACATATATAAATGTGAAAATATATACCCGCACGGTTGTGCGGGTGGAAATCTAGTCTACCATTAAAACTATTTTGGATATTGGATAATTACCTGATAAAAGTGTTAGAAATAGTAACAAGATCCTCGGTGACAAGTTGAAACGAAGATGCATAATACTGGAAAAGCTTTAACGATCAAAATATCCTTATTCGTTGGTCCGGGTGTGGTTGGATTACGGAGAATTTCTGAGATGAGATTGCCTTTTTAAGAGAGGTATAGAGAATAACTTGCATGCATGGACAGTCTATATCTCAGATTATACTAAGGGGTTTTTGCCAAAACTAACCCACAACTTGATTTTAACCCCAAACATATACCCAAACTTGAATCAAATGCAAAACTAACCTAAAAATCTAGTGAAATTACAGCTCAGCCCCTTGTGACCAAACAAAAAAACAGAAGCCATTTTTACTAATATAGCCCCAGTAAATTGTCTGAGTCGTCTAAGATGTTGGAAGTCGTCTGGACGACTGAAATGTAAGTCGTGTGGTACCAGTTTATTTTAAAAATAATTTATAAATCTTGTAAAAAATATTTTGATGCGTGAAAAATAAAAATCAAGTAATTATAAACAGTTTTAAGTGATATAAATTAAGATATGATAAAATTGATTTGTTTTGAAGATAGATGAGTGGAAGTAGTAAATCATGAAATACTTTGGTTTAGGAGTTTGGCAAACATATGTTGTAGTATTGTATGTATTGTTAGGGTTAGATTTTGGAAAACTAAAATGTTTTTTTTCAAAAATTAGTTTTCACCTATATGTGTTTATTTCTGTGTATAGTAAACACTTTTCAAGTTTGATTTGATTTTATGAAGTGTTTAATTAGATAATTAAGTTTAGGGGTTATGTTTAGGGTGTGGACGACTTATATTTCAGTCGTCTGTTGAATAATTTACTCGGACGACGTATATTTCAGTCGTCCACATCGTACCGAACCTTTAACTTTACCAATGTACGTTTTAACCTAACCGGATCATTTACCGGACATATAAAAGCTAGTTTAGGGGTTATGTTTAGGGTCTAGACGACTTACATTTCAGTCGTCTGGTAAAGAAATTAAAATAGACGACTTACATGTAAGTCGTCCAAATATTCCCGCCTAAAATTTTTAAAATTTTTTTTTTTTCCGCTTAAATAATTTAAACCAGACGACTTATTTGTAAGTCGTCTGGAAAGTCTTCTATTTTAGTTTTCTGCTAAAAATATTTAATTTCCCGCTAAAAATATTAAACTCTTCTGGACGACTTACATGTAAGTCGTCTATTTTAATTTCTTCACCAGACGACTGAAATGTAAGTCGTCCAGGAAGTCGTCTGACTCAAAAATATTTAACCTAATTAGATTTTTTTGTCTCCCTATATAAAGAAAAAATTACATGTTCTCTCTCCTCCTCTCAAATGGCTGCAACAAAAATGTAATGTTCATCATTCTAAAACTCTCCAACCTCTCTCTAATCTCTTTGACTACACCTAACTTTATATGAATTTTTCAGTTTTGTCTCATGTATTTCTTAATAATCTATCTCTTTTGCAGGTTTTTAATCAAATGGTACTTATCTTCCACTAATTTAAAGGTAGATCTATTAATTTTAGATATGTATTTTTGTGTGTTCTATAAATGTAGATTTATCTAATCTTCCACTCATTTTCTCTATTTTTAAGTCATTTGAACGTTTTTGGATATGCAGGTTTTTCAGATCTGGATTTGATATGCAGGTTTTTCAGATCTGGAAGACTTCTGGGACGACTTACCTGTTAGTCGTCTGGAAGTCGTCTGGACTTCTTGGAAGTCTTCTGACAAAGTCGTCTGGACTTCCAGAAAGTCGTCTGGACTTCCAGGAAGTCGTCTGGACTTCCAGGAAGTCGTCTGGACTTCCAGGAAGTCGTCTGGACTTCCTGGAAGTCATCTGGACTTCATGGAAGTCTTCTGACGAAGTCTCCCTTTCATAATAGATCTGAGCGTTTTGGTAAGTTCTTATGTCTGATTTTTCTTCATTTGGTAACTTCTTGTTGTATAAAGTTCTTACTTTTTTCCCAAACTAAAACTCTCCAAACCCACTCTAATCTCTTTGACTTGAAAACACCAAACTTTATATGAATTTTTCAGTTTTGTCTCATGTCTTTCTTACTAATCTATCTTTTTTGCAGGTTTTTAATTAGATGGTACTCATCTTCCACTAATTTAAAGGTAGGTCTATTATTTTTAGATATGTATTTTTGTGTGTTCTGTAAAGGTAGATTTATCTAATCTTCCACTCACTTTTTCTGTTTTTAAGCCATTTGAACGTTTTTGGATATGCAGATTTTTCAGATCTGGATTTAATATGCAGGTTTTTCAGATCTGGAAGACTTCTGGGACGACTTACCTGTTAGTCGTCTGGAAGTCGTCTGGAAGTCGTCTGGACTTCTTGGAAGTCTTATGACAAAGTCGTCTGGACTTCCTGGAAGTCGTCTGGACTTCCTGGAAGTCGTCTGGACTTCCTAAAAGTCGTCTGGACTTCCTGTAAAGTCGTCTAAACTTCATAAAAGTCTTCTCACAAAGTCGTCTGAACTTCCTGGAAGTCGTCTGGACTTCTTAAAAGTCATCTGGACTTTCTGGAAGTCTTCTGACAAAGTTTTCTTCCATATCAAGTGGAGTCCAAGCTTGTCTTTGTAGAGGAATGATCTATAATAGTTTTGTTTGTGGTCTGTTTTGTGAATTGCATGTCTACTCTTTTAGTTGTGAATTTTTTGTAAAATCAGTAATAATATTTTCCAAGATGTATTAAATGTGCTAACAATGTGTTTACACATTTACAAATCAATGAAATAATAGACTTCAGTAGCATTTTTCTTATCTTTGGATCTCTCATATGCAATAATAAACTCCAATGGCCTTTTTCTCATCTTAATAAACAAGAATATTGGTAGCTTCATATTGATACAACATTTTAAGAAGCATTTTAACCCTTCTTCCAACTCATAACAATAGTCATCATTATTGTCTATAACAATAATACTTAAGAGATGGAAACAAACAATAGTAACTAGTCAAAGCATATCATATTTTTTATAAGTTTGCGTAGAAAAACTTAGTCAAATTTAGTAAAACTAAAGGAGAGAACATATTTTGTAAATATGAGTTTTACATATCTTGAAGTTACTTATCACTCTTAAAAATACAAGTTATTCAAAAACTAACGTAGAAGACTTAAAAACTAGCGGAGAAAACGCGGACGACTTCAATCTAAATTGTCCAGACGACTAAACTATACGTCGTCTGGTCAACGTAGAGGTTATTTTTGCAATTGACTTTGAAATCTGTTATTTCGGACGACTGAAAAATAAGTCGTGTACTATTGTTTGGTTAAAAAAAAACTCTAAAAAAGCTAGACGACTTACATTTCAGTCGTCATAGGTTAGTTTTGCATTTGACTGGATTATTTCAGAAGTTTGACTTTTCTGGACGACTTACATTTCAGTCGTCTAGTAAAAATTAAAATAATAATATTTTTTTAAAAGTAGACGACTTACAGTTAAGTCGTCATAGGTTAGTTTTGCAATTGAAAAAAAACTTCTAGATTTAATTATATACAGACGACTTATAATTCAGTCGTCCACGAGACGACTGAAATGTAAGTCGTCCAGGATTTACGAGGTTTGACCAGAATCTCGGAAAAAAATCCTGGACGACTTACAAGTAAGTCGTCTCGTGGACGACTGAATTATAAGTCGTCTGTGTATAATTAAATCTTGAAGTTTTTTTTTCAATTACAAAACTAACCTATGACTACTTAATTGTAAGTCGTTTACTTTTAAAAAAATATTATTATTTTAATTTTCGCCAGACGACTGAAATGTAAGTCGTCTGGGGAAGTCAAACTTCTGAAATTATCCAGTCAAATGCAAAACTAACCTATGACGACTGAAATGTAAGTCGTCTAGGTTCTTTGGAATTTTTTTTAAAACCTAACAAAAACAGACGACTTAACTTTCAGTCGTCTCAGGTTACAGATTTCAAAGTCAATTGCAAAAATAACCTCTGCGTTGACCAGACGACTTCCAGGTAAGTCGTCTACAGCCAGACGACTTCCCAAGTAAGTCGTCTGACGAACAGATCTGGAAAAAAATTCGATGTCATACCTTAAATTGGTGAGATAAGTTCCTTAGCATACATAAGGCTTCTCCAAGCACACAAAATCACAAACAAAAGTAACCCACCCAGAATCGTTAGCTTCTATGACTCTATGAAGCATAAAAATTTTAGAATCAAAATCTTGGATTTTTTTAGCTCATTGTGGAGAGAAAGTGGGAGATATGTTGTGTTTAATTCACAAGAATGGAAAAAGAAGAAGGGTAAATCGATTTTGGGAGCATTAAAAGCTTCAAATTGGTTGTTCATGGTGGTTGTGGTATTGATGACAATGACAATCTTGTAATTACTTGAAGATGATGAGGGTGAGAGAGTAAAAATGTCATTTTCGAAAAGAAAAAAAAATTGATGGCATTTTCGTAAATTATATGAACTTATGGGGTGAATAGGGCAAAACCAATTTTCAAAAAAAAATGAGGTTAGTTTGGTGTTTGACTTTAAGTTGTAGGTCAATTCTGCAAAAAGCCCTTATACTAATCGTTTTCAAGTACTGTAAAACCGCAAAACAAGTTACCCTGTGCGTCAAATAATTAAGGAGCTTGTTTTGGAGTTTGGGAAAGTTAGTGTTATTCCTTTCCTGATGCGTTTCATGCAAGTATTCTTTGAGATTGTTTATTAGCTAAGTAATCAAGTCCAAAAGGTTGGGATATTTTTATACATGTAAATGCGCATCTATATATATATGTGTATGTTTATATAACTAGATATATAAATTATTAAGGAGAGACCGCGTTGAACTTGAAGTTCGAATACGAATTTATTCTAGTTTTTTCTCGTCCTAAATTATTTATTGAACTTACGTCTTAATGGTTTTAAATTTATAAGAAACTACGTATACGTCTCTTTGTTGTAAGCTCGAAAGGGAAAGTCCATGCTCTTAGTTTTGGTATTTTCCTTCGTAATTTTCTGCTTCATTCATTTTTTGAAATACAAAAAGCTTTTATATATACGTCTTCTCGTTGGCAGAGAGATTTAACCAAATTTATTTATTTTAGTGTTTTCTGCCTTCTGTTATTATCTTATGATTTGCTATCACATTCGAACGTTAAAAAATGTGTATGATGGGTACATTGGATGATTTAGGGAATTTAAAATAACTTTGATTCATAGTTGTGAGTTCGTGTCCATTACCTTGCGTTTTCATGCAATATATTATTTCCTTGACGGTTGATATAGCTAAACGACTACGTCTTTTTTTTTTTTTGAACACAAAAACGACTACGTCATATAATTAAAAAATTGTATTGAAAAAGTTTACAAACTCATAAGATTGGAACTTCATCAATGCCCAGCTGAATTAGTACACGCACTGACTTCGTCAAAATATAAAACCAAATTTTTTTTTGCAATATCGAATTTAACATTTTACCAAAAACAAACTGCAATATCGAAGTATGCACTATAAGTCTATAATGATTTTAATGGATTGTTCTTTCGTCTCATATATTTTAAATTTTATATTACAAGTTACGTTATTTTCATTAAATTGTTGGATTCTCAACTTTTGGCTGTTCTGTATGTTATTCCATTCCAAAATTTCTTTTGAATACTTTGAATCCACAATTTTGTTTTGTATTATATAGTAGTTTGTTAATACAATATTTAGTTAAGAATCTGAACAGCGGTAGGTTTCTCCCAAAAGCTCTCAGAAATTAAATTGTTTAAAAAAACAAAAAGTAGAAAAAAATTAATGAAAGCAAGAGAAAGTTGATTTTTAAAGACTCAGCACAAACTATAAGAGATTAAATGTATGTGTCAATAAATGATTGGTTGTCTTTTCTTTTCATTTAGTTTTAATTATATAGCAAAACAATATAATTATTAAATTCACTAGGTATTCCATGGAATGGAGAGACTATCACAATACTAAAAGTAAGATATTCTGAAATTTTAGGTTGTCCACGTCACTAAAAATATTCTTCCAATTACAACATTTTATTTTGACACGTCAGATGGGCTTGAGTCTAATATCTTTTTGCCGTCTCCTTCCTTTCAACTTTCAACTTCCCCTATGTCTTCATCTCTGTCGCTTCCTTACCTTCTATTTTACAATCAAAGCATTAGCTTTGTACGTATCTACTCGCGAAACCTCAGATACTATAAATCGGAAAGGGTTGAGAATGGAATCAAGCATCACCAACACGCTATCTCAATTTATTTTCTCTCAAAAATCTAAAATCCTCTTTCGAAATACTTCCGTCTGATGCTGTCGTTGGTCGCCTCCTCTTCCTTTTCTTGGACTCGCGAAACATCAAGCAAAATGAGAACTTATGGAATCACTCTCTTTATCCTTGCAGAAAAGGTATTGTCGTCTTATACTATCGACCATCATATTTTTCGATCACTGTTTTTTTTTTTGAAAGACATGATTTTACTCTTCCAACAGAATTTAGTGATCCACAGATCCATTCCTGCTATTGATGAAATTTTGAACAATGATTAGGAAGTTTGACATCTTCAATCTCTTACAAACACGAACTCAAAACTGCCTGTTTTTTCATTTACGTTTGCTAATTTATATTTTAGAAATTTATATATGATTTCGTTATTAATTGTGAAGCTCTTTATCAAATGGCAAATCTTGGCCAAATTCGTCATGTGCAAGGTTCTGACCTTAAGAACGGTGAAGCAATGACTAGACTTGTGGTCTATTTCCTCACTGGGAGTTTTGCATAAGAGGAGTAATATGTGGAAGAGAGTCAGAGTGAAAGAGAGATAATTGTTTCCCATTCGGTTTTGTTTTTGTCTTATAGTCTGGTCTTCTCTACAGCTTTGTCACAAACTAAAGTGTTCAATCAAGACAGGTCAGTCCCTCATTTAAACATCTTCTCATGTTTTTGGTATTTCTTACTTAAGGAAAATATGTTTGACCACTTTCCCTTCCAAAAAAGTTGGATGACTTTTTGATTTCAGTTGTGCCGTGAGATTTCAGTTTTGGCGTTTCTAAACTTGGTTGGATATCCTAAGAAAAGCTGTTTAGAATTGATTACGAGATATAAACCCTGCAAACAAGAAAGAGTGAAGACAATGGGCAGAGAAGAAGAGAATCAAAGGCTTAAGTGAAAGAGAAAGAAAAAGAAAAAGTTAAATTAGAGTCAAAGAAGGAGGCAACCTTGCATTACATCTCTAAAGAGTCGTTAGTCATCTTAAGAGGTTAGTTAATAATTAAACTGAGTAAGTCAAACTAGGAGATGATCAGAGAGTGGTCTGAGAAAAGTTGTTAGAACAGTGTTTTAATTGCTTGCAAGATTTGTCTAAAGGCTAGAAGTATGGATTAGGTGTAAGTAAGCATGATTAAAGTCAGTTAGTTAATCTGCTATGAAGAGCAAGTATGATCTATTATAAGAATGTATGCAAGTCTGTATTTTTTTCCATTGTTGTTGTTGTTGTAGAATGTGAGACAAGCAAGTGGATCATTGCAGCAAGGGAAAAGCATGATTGTGGCGGGTTTTTCTGAGGCGAAGAAGGATCATGGTTACGAACTGATTCAAAAGTTGGAAGCTGGTGTGCAAGATATGCGACAGATTGTCGAAGATTGGAAGAGAGATGTGGTTGCTCCTAAAGATAAAGAGATTCTCCAGTATGTTGGTGAATGAGTTTACTCAAAGGTGTAATGCATGAGAGATAAAAAAAACCAATATGGTTTTGGATTAGTAAGGAAGCTGATATATTTGCTCATTTAGTCCCTTCTTGATGACTGCAGCTGAGATCTTCCTGTCCTGTGGCGCTCTGCAGAATAGAAGAGGACATGGTCGATGGCTTCCCTTATGAAGTCCCTGCAGAGTGTATAAACATGCATCTTATCAAGGGAAGAGCCACTGTGTACATGAATGTCAAGATCAAGGACAACCCCCAACCTTGAGGATTGTGTTTTCTGCAGTGTCCTCGATGGCTATAACGCCCCTGTTACCGCCAGGAACTTTGTGGACTTGGTGGAGCGCCATTTCTACGATGGCATGGAGATCCAGAGATGTAAGACATCAAACTTTCCCCACAATATATATTTTAGTTATATGTAATGCAAAACAGGAGTTTGAGAATGACCAGGATCGAGCCAAGTGTTTTTGGTGCTGAAAGTGAGTGAGCTGACGCCAAGCAATTCCAACATCTTGGACGGTCGTTACGCTATCTTCGGTTACGTTACTCAAAATGAAGATTTTATGGCTGTTAAAGTTGGTGATGTCATTAAGTCCATTCAAGTTGTCTCAGGTTGAGAAGAACATGTTCTTGCACAAGAGAAAACTGAAAACAGAGTATACGAATAAGAAGAAAGAGACAAATCTGAATAGTTTAACAGAAGCTATCCTACTGACGACAACAAGACAATGTTTTTTTGCTCTATGGAGTTTAAGAGTTTTAATTAGCCAAAAGATAAAAAAACATGTTATTTGCATTTGTGTTAGCACTGATAGGAAATATGTTACAAAGCAACATGTTACTACTTTATTTGTATTTGATATATATTTCAGTGTTTAATTACTTTCAACACCAGACAATGAAAAGACAAATATGAAAACCCACAACTATACCATTAAAACTCAGATTTTATTTGATCACTATATTAGGTCATAAACTATATCAAATTCTATTTTTTGTTCAATATATTCCAGATTTTTTTTCCACCACATTTTTAACAAAGTCCAGCAAAAACCACTAATTTTTTAATTTTGTAACTATTTAATTTTATAAATCTCTAGAGTTCTTAAATTTTTTAAAACAATTTTATTAGAATTCTATATTTTAAAATTAATTCGGGGTAAAATAATAAATTAATCTATGTTCGTATAATTTGCTAATTTTTTTAAACCAAATTTTATATCTTTTACCTTACACTATTTTCAATGATATACTAGCCACTTTCTAAGTACACATTATCAATCCAAGGAACTTTGGCATTTGAATATGGAAGTGATAAAAATACTGATGGTTGATCAAATCATTACCAAGATAAGATATGAAAATATCAACACATAAGAAACACCGGTTATTTAATATCAACCTAATCAAGTTGTGTGCCTTCCACTATTACATTCATCACTATTATAGATAAAAAAACAAAAGTTCAAAAAAAAAAAACGAACGACAAAATTCTTTATACAAAATTACAAAACGCATCAATGTACACGGCCCCGCGCTTGCGTGGAGGCTATGCCTCTAGTACCACTAATGATGCGATAAATCTTTAACTAAACATGCTATCTCTAAACTCCATTAATTAGAAAGTCTAAGCTCATTAAATTTACAGATACCCAAATTACAAATTCTAATCTTTTATATACTAAAATACAAGTCACATGACCAACAAATTTTTGACACATAGCATAAACAATAAAAAATGTAAATAAAAAATGCAAAATAAAAACACAATAACGTTTAGTAACTGCTTTCTATTTATTCTCCATATAAAAGAAAAATTTAGATCTAACAAAAGTTCCTAATCTTTCTCACATGATCACACGATTTCTAAACTGTTACACAAGGAAATTTGACTCACAATGCTATAAATCCATCTCTACCTGGATTCAATGTAATTTTCTAATTTATTTGCAATGGTTCTATTGACTCTCTTTGTAAAGGGTGGTGAAGTTTTAATTTCTAACCAGACCAATGATTGCTTCTGAGATTGACTTCGACAAAAACTATTATCAATGATTAAAAAAAAAGTTTTCTATGGAGACTCTTAATGCAAAGTTGACTGATCAAAATTAAAGTTCAGGTTTATATATTAAACACAAGTCACATGAACAACAAAATTTTGACACATAGCATATATCAACAATTAAAAAATGCAAATAAATAAATGCAAAATAAAAACATAATAAAGTTTAGTAACTAATTTCTATTTATTTTCCATATAAAATAAAAATTTAGATATGACAAAAGTCCCTAACCTTTCTCACACGATTTCCAAACTGTTACACGTAGAGGAAGTTTGACTCATAATGCTATAATTTCATCTCTACCTGGATTCAATGTAATTTTCTAATTTCTTTGCAATGGTTCTATTGACTCTCTTTGTGAAAGGGTGATGAAGTTTTAATTTCTAACAAGACAAATGATTGCCTCTGAGATAATCTTCGACAGAAACTATTATCAATAATTAAAAAAAAAGAAGTTTTCTATGGAGAAGCTTAATGCAAAGTTGGCTGATCAAGATTAAAGACCAGGATAGTGAAACTAAACATGCTCAAACTCTTCAATTCTCAAATCATATTTTGCATCATGTTAACCTGCAAATAATATTTATCCACTTAACATAGTACATTTGATCAATATCATTTTAAAATAGACTAAATTAATTTTTAATTTATTAGAAAATATTTATTGACTGTGATGGTCGTAATTCGAGAGAGGAAATTAACAAACTCATCTTAAATCAGATTCACAGTACCCTTAATAAACTCTTCTTCTTTTTTTTTTTTTGCAAAGTGCTTTACAATGCCCATAAAAAACTTGAGGTGTGGTGGAAACTAGGTCTCATGTTTAATTTCTATATCAAGACCATACCTCAAGTTAGTTTTCTTTATTTTCAAATATGTATTATAGTCTTATAGAGATATTATTTATGTTTGCTTACGGATCAACATACACCTTTGTTTTGTTTTTCTTATATAATGTTTCCAAATTTTGTAGGTTTTCTCATAAGCAAAAACTACTAAATAAATACAACATAAGCCTTGATTGGTAGAGCATTAACATTAGCAGTACCAATATGCTATGGAAGCAGTATGCTGCAGGAGCTGTATGCTTTTGCTAAACTGTTTAATAGGATGATTAGGTAATAATCCGCGTCTTACGCGGGATGTGATTATTAGTTAGTTATTTTTAATAAAAAGATATTAAAAATGTTTAATCTTGATATTGGTTTGATTTTTTAAGTTTTTTTTTTAGTTTTTAATCATCTAAAATATAATTATTATTTTAAATTAATATTTATTTTAGTTTATCCGGTTGAAATGTTTGATTTTTTGGTTTTTTTTCGGTAAAAACTAAAAATTAATAATATTTTTATTTCCGTGTTATGAATTTTAGATAGTCGTCATGTCGAACAAATAGTTTCATATTATAGTTTCTAAACAGATAATAGTTTAACAAAAAGAAAAGAAAATTATTAAGACAAATCATTCACTACAATTTTGTCAGTAGTGAAAGAAGCATTAAGAAAAAATATTTCAACTTTAAAAAAAATTAGATATTTCAGTTATGGTGAATACTTAGTTACAGGGTGCTCACATCAAGGTGCACATGTATGTCTATGTAAAAAGTATATAAAAATAGTTGACTAAAATATAAAGATATTGTTATTTAATATTATATGAAATTTTTGTTCAAAATAATACATGAAAGATAAAATTAAAATTAATTTAAAATAAAAAAGGGGTTGACATCAGTCATTTTTTCATATGAAGAAAATAAAATTGTATCCGTAAATAGGGGTGGACACAGATTAAATATCTAGGTATTTGGAAGCATTCGTGTTGATTCGATCTTTATCCACCTAGATATTCGGTGACACGGATATCCGAAATGTTTTAGAATGTTAAAGAATATCCGATTTGATATGTAAATAAAATAAAATTATATGTAAATAAAATAAAATTTTAAAAAGGGCAATTCTCATTAATAGACTATTTTCAAGTTTTGGTCACAAAAATAGACCACAAAGATGAAATTAAACAAAATATTTCATTTAATAGGTAAAAGGATACTAATACCCTAGATATATAAAAAAAATAAAAAAACAAAAATAATAAAATAATATAATAATAAAATAATTTTTTTATAATTTAAGATTATATGTTTTCAAATTCGAACTTTTTTATAAATGTTTTTTGAAATTTATTTTTTTCAAAAATGTTTTTTACTTTTTTCAAATTTTTTTTTTGTAATTCGAAAATAATTTTTGAAACTATTTTTAAAATTTTTATTTCCAAATTTTAATATCTATTTTCTATTTTATAAAATTTTAAACATCAATCCCAAGTCTCCACCTCTTAACTCTAAACCCTAAGGTTTAGATTAGTTAACCCTAGAGGTATAAGTGTATATTTACATCTTTAATGAAACATTTTGGTCATTTTGATTCGTAGAGTCTATATTTGTGACATAAACTTTTTAGTGCTATCCTAGGATATTTTTCTTTTAAAAATAATTGAAAATTTTAATAATAACATTCTATTACAAAAATAAAACATTATTTAACTTTTTAAATTCTAGTACCAGATATAATAAATTTAATTCATAAAAATATTGTAAAACTGATATAAAGTATAATATATATATAACATATATATATAATTCTTTACATATATGTATATATATATGCATTTAACAGATCGAATCAGATATATGTTCCTAAAACTATTTGTATTTGTGATTTGCTTCTTTTTTGGATATTGTATTTTAGTATTTGATTTGTTTCGTAGAGTTATGAATATCCAGATTTTTTGGTTCAAATCAGAACGGATAACGAATCGAATCAAAATTTATGAATATTTTGCTCAACTTTATCCGTAAACAATAAAAATAATATATATATATATATATATATTTTGGCTTTTGATTCGTTATCTATTTTTATTCGAACAGAAAAATCTAAAGTTTTATTAGAACCATGTATGTGGGCTTTATATTAAAAAATGCAAAATACATTGTGTAAACACGTTTATGAATATAGTGTGAACGCGTTAGCATACTTATTATCAAATTATTGTGAGGCTGTCATCAATACTATTAAAAGGAAATGAGTTTTAGTAAATCTACCTATGAAAGTTGTTTGGACCTTTTGATTACACTTTTTTTTTTGGTCCTACAATTAATCACTCTAATTATACATAATTAATAACTCTAACTACCTATAAAAAATTGTGATGTTCGTGAGATATTAATTGTGTTACCATAAAAATTAACGAACACTCCTAATTTCGTGGGATCACAATCATTGTGATATGTGTGGGATATTAATATCACTAAGATCACAATCATATTAAAGCTAAAATAATATTCCATATTTTATACATGTACTAATAATATCATTAAACATTGTATCATGACATCTTATATAGTTTCAAATATTTACAAAATTAAATTTGATAAATCGCAAATCATATGTTAAAATAAAATTATATTTATATTATCTTAACTTAATTTTTATAGAATGTATTATAATAAAAACAAATTATTAATAAAGTTTAAAAACTATGAGAAATCTTACAAATATGTTCTACTGAATTAGTTAAAAAAATCTATCAAATAAATCTTAAACCATAAAAATTTAACAAATGTAAAACTTATAAAATGCACACAAAATATAATGAGAAAATAGGTTTGGGTGCTCAAGTATTCGGATCGGTTCCTTTCTATCTTGGTTATTTGGATTCTAAACATTTGGACCCAAATAGATTTTTGTTTTTTTATTCAGGTTTAGATGGGTTCTTTTATGTTCGGATCAGTTTGGAATCATAATTCAAATACATGTAAAATACATGTAATATTTGAGTATGTAGCATGGATAGGTCGGTTCATATATTTAAGTTTAGACAAAGATCAGAAGTACCTAAAAACCTGAAAAATGATAGCGTTAATAGCGTGTTTTGGGTTTTACCGTATTTTTATCATATTTTGTTTATTAAATTCAAAATAGGACTATATACAGATTTATTGAATCTATCGGTTTGACTATGTTGCTTCTGTGTGTCTTAAATCTCTGTGCACCAGTAAAAGTCCAACACTTGTGGGTCGGACAATTTGAAAAATTTACTTTTTCTAGATAAGTATGTATTCCTAAAATATAAAGGAAATCAGGTTTTGAGGCTGCTATGAATATGAGTCTAAGGGTTTGTAAGATTATTCATTCACACAATAATAAGAAACCCTAAACGGGTATTTGCCTCAATATGTTTTGTTCTCTACTATCTTCTTGATTAATTCATGGCTGTTCACAACAGACTATATGTCTGGATTGGATATGAAAATACTATTTAAAATTCAAACATTATAATAGAGAAATTTTAAAATCATTTATTCCTAATAAAAAGTTATAAATTTATTCAAATTTTATCAAACGGACAACAAAAAATACCCGCGCTTCTCAAGCGCAGGTCAAAATCTAGTATGTCTATTATAGTGTAAAAACATTTATTACAATGTTTCTCTTTTAATATATATTAGGTGGATGCCCGCGGTTTCGCGGGTTTGAATGTTTTGTAACAATACATTTATTATAATTTTTCAAATTAAAATTTGTTTTTATCATTATGTGTTTTTGTTAAATATTGTTTTAAGAATAATTGTTTAAAAAAATATAAATATGACTATTTTAAATATTTGTGTTGATAATTGTACTAAAATTAGTTATGTATAATATTCATGATTGAGTTTTTAATAAAATTACTTAATTTTAAAGCTATATAATACTGAAACTTTTGGAATATTTTATATAGTTTAGAAATACTTGATTGCTAAAAATAATTTTATGAAGCATTATATATATTATATAAATCACAAATTTAATTACCATAATTTATTTTATGCAATATATTTAGGTCATTTGGATACTGATAAAACTATTTCTAGAACTAATTTTCGTACTCATAAAATAAATAAAAATTAAAAATCCATTAACAAATCAAATTATAATATTTTTTTCTCAAACTCTATATATGATCGACACTTAAGAAAAAATCAATTAAGTGATTTATCATTTAATATAAAATGAAATTTAAGAATAGATTTTATAAATTAATTTATGAGCTTGTATAAATAAATTAAAGCCTCTTATCATAATTTATGAACTAAGTATCTACCTCCTCCTAACCTACTTTTGAACAACATGTTACCTGCTGCTTGTCTATAAATACCATTTTCTTTATTTTCTTTTTGAGGTTTTTGGTGAAAAACTGTTATGTTTTCCTTCTGATTATATTAACTTACATTTGCAATTTTTTAATCTTCCTGCAGGAGAGCAAAAGTATATTCATCTAGGAAAGTTCCATTACACTTGATTGCTAATAGGCCATAAAGAAAGCTATGGCTCCTGGTGGCAGTACTTACAAAGAAGCCTTGAAGTCTAACTGGATAGGCTTAGCTTACGAGGTTAGGATGTCTCCATTGGAAAAATCCGTTCAAGCAAGGGCAATGGTGTTCATGAGCTTCTCGAATGTCCGGTTTGCACAAATCTCATGTATCCTCCAATTAATCAGGTGTGTGTGCGACTGTTCTACTCTTTCTCCGACACTCAACTTACTTTTGTGTAGTTAACGTTGACATCTAGGTTTGTTAATTTTCCCATAATGTCCCAATGGCCACACGTTATGTTCAAGCTGCAAACAACAAGTGCAGAACACGTGCACCCTACATGCCGTTACGAGCTCGGCAACATAAGATGCTTGGCTCTCGAGAAGGTTGCGGAATCGTTGGAGGTTTCATGCCGGTACCAAAGCTTAGGGTGTCACGACATTTTCCCGTACTACAGCAAGGTCAAGCACGAGCAGCACTGCAGGTCGAGTGTTCAGTGACGGGAGACATTCCATCCCTTGTTGAGCATCTCAAAGACGATCATAAAGTCGATATGCATAGTGGTTGCACTTTCAACCACCGTTAATGTCAAGTCTAATCCTCAAGAAGTTGAGAATGCTACATGGATGCTCACGGTATGCATCTTATCTTATCTACATATATGATTATTCTAGACATGAGAGAAAGAATCTTTATCTCTTGTCTGATGCTTTTGGTTTAGGTGTTCAACTTTTTTGGAAGACAGTTCTGTTTACACTTTGAGGCGTTTCAGCTGGGGACAGCGCCGGTGTACATGGCGTTTCTGCGGTTCATGGGAGACGAGAACGAGACTAAGAAGTTTAGTTACGGCTTGGAAGTTGGAGCTCACAGCCGTAAGCTGACGTGGCAAGGGATTCCCAGAAGCATCAGAGACGGTCACAGGAAGGTCCGTGATAGTCACGACGGTCTCATAATCCCTAGAAACATGGCTTTGTTCTTTTCAGGCAGTGACAAAGAAGAGCGCAAGTTAAGAGTCACCGGACGGATTTGGAGAGAAGAGTAGATGATTCCAAATGATGTTTCATATAGGCTCTGTAATGATGATTTTAATTGGAACTGAAACGGATGATGTACATAGCAAAGTCTTGAGAGCTATGAGATCAAAATCTCCCCGTGATCAGGTTGAAAACATTATGTTTTGAAATATTACAAACTCTTCAGCCTTGTAATTTTCCTGATTTGTTGGAAAAATAAAGACAGTTTTCCTTTTGGTTCTGTTCTTATATCAAAAATTGGTTTTTATCTTTATTGGATCATCATACAATATGACTCATAATACTGAAAGATGATTTTCGATAGGAACATTTTATCGTTGAAGTGAAAGGGTTAATGGATCCAAGGAAATAATGGAGGGAGAGATACGAACAATCGCAAAAAAGAAAAAAAAATCAACACAGAAATTTAACGTGGCTTAGTGAGATTCTGACTAACTAATGTTACCGAATCATAGCAGGTTTAAGACATTACCAAAGATAAGACATGTTGTTACATTACCAAAATGATTAATTGTGAATTCAAGCAGATGATATGTTAGAAGAACTTTTAGACTTTAGAAATACTAGATTTTTTAACCGCGCTACGCGCGGATAAGATACTATATGTATTTCTCAATTCTAAAAAATAATGCATAATATTGTATTATATTATTTAAATAATATAAAATAAGACTACATAACATAAATATATTTTTTAAATTTTCTTTGTGAAAATCATTATGTGGTTTGATTGTTCTACTTGATTCACATATTTGCATAGTTATTTGTGATAGATGAATAATTACATTTTTATTATCAGTAAATAATATATATTTATTATATAATATAAGAAAAATAAAATTATTTAATTTTAAAATAAACTTGTCTGATGTTGGGGATTCGGTTATAGACATATCATATTCGAATGAGACATTTTTACAGTTATCAATCTTCTTAACAGTCAAGAAACAAATCTGAATATCAAAACAATATCTCATACGATCTCTTTGTGGAACAACTGCTCTGAAGAAAGTGAATTTAGGCATCAAAAAGCACTGGAAATGGATTTGCAGATGTGTTATCTAAGTCAGCTTTACAAAGTACTATTTATAGTTCATATATCATTTATGTTCATCCTATTTTTTTGTCCATCATTCTTAAACATCTTGAAATAACTGATGCTAATTTAATAATAAACTTTTGGCTCGCAAAAAAAATCAAATTTGTCTAATTATCGCTTAATTTGTCTAACTGATATATATGTATTTTTCAATTCTAAAAAAATAATGTATAATATTATATTACATTATTTAAAGAATATAAAATAAGACTACATAACATAAATATATTTTTAAATTTTCTTTGTGAAAATCATTATGTTGTTTGATTGTTGTACTTGATTCACATATTTGCATAGATATTTGTGATAGATGAATAACTATATTTTTATTATCAGTAAATAATATATATTTATTATATAACACGAAACCCAATATTTAGAAACCCGCAAAAACCCACAAAAACCCACTAAAACCCAGAATCCGATACCGGTTGGACCAATAAATAACTTTTACTTTTTTTTTAGTTTTTAAATTATGTTTTATATTCTAAGTTTCCAATTAAGAAGTTAGGTGCTGACGAAAAAAGTTAGATTTTCCTTTTCGGTTTTATATTTTTGATTTTTAAATTTTGATCAAGATTTCATTATGCCACCAGAAGAAAATGAAATGAACGATGGTAGAGAGAACCAAAATTAGTTGATGTGATTTGGTGTTAGTTTATTTTGTTATTGACAATTTATTACAATGATCTTTTATTTTTAGTTTATTTTGAATTTGAAGTTTTATTTATTATTCACATTAGACATTAAGATTTTCAATCTCAAGTTCCAACTTTTTAAGATCTTCATTCAAAATTTTTTTTTTCTTTTAAAAGTTTAAAGACTGAATGATTATATTCACTTATTTAAATATTTATGAATATTATATATATATTCATAAATATTTTTAAATACTTTTTAAACATAAAATGTATACATATCCAAAGTTTAGTTTTTATATATTTATAGCTAATATATTATTATTTAATAAAATTAATTTATTTATTAACCCGCGGTTCATCCCCGGTCGATCCAGTGACCCAGTGAGCCGGTAAGTCGTCCGGTTTGGTGTCCGGGTCGGGTTTAAAAACATTGGTAAATGTACATAAGAGTATGATTACATATTTAGTGATTCTTGTATATGTGTCCAAGAAAGTTTCAATGGCTTAGTGGTATCTGCCCTATATTTATGTCATACTAACCCGGGTTCGATCCTTTCCTTTGTATGTTTTTTCATTTTTTACGAAAAAATAAATGAGATGACGTGGCAACTTCGGACTCTCTGATTGGACGATTTTTTGTGCTTATGTGGACACTCTAAGAGGAGTTTATATCCCCCTTTTAGTATAGTATAGATGAATAATGATTACAAAAGATAAGTTAGTAATATGATCCGGTCCAGAGAGGACGTGCAAGACGTGAAGACAACGCTTGAGACTTCCTATGATTGGTTATTATATTAAATTAAAAGTAAAATAAGCGAATGTAAATGAACGAGGACTCGAAGAAGTGTGAGAATGGGAACAAAGTGATGGAAGAAGACAATGTAAATGAGGAGAAAATGGTTGTTAAGAAGAGTGTTGGAAGCGAAGGGAGCTTTTTCGATTGCTATATATGCATGGACCTGTCCAAAGATCAGGTAGTCACTAACTGTGGCCATCTTGACTGTTTGTCTCGCCTTTACCGCTGGGTAGAGGTTTCAGAGGAAAAGGAGTTTCCGGTTTGCAAAGGGGGAGGCAAAGGAGTTTCCGGTTTATTATTAGTAATGAAATCCCCTATATATTAAAAGAGAATTACAACATTTGAATCATACACGTGTCATCATGAAAATGATTTTCGAGTCTTTAAAAAATTAAATGGGTCTATCTAAATATAAACTATAGTTTTCATTAAACTGATCACAAAATCATTTATTAGTATTAAAAGTTATTCTTCATTCTTTCCTTAAATAAAGCTACATAATTACCTAATGCTATTAAAATATATATATAGCAATTAATAATTTTCAATAACAAAGATTTGCTAACAATTTGTATACACTCAATCATTTTTGTTTAAATCTTTTTTATTAAAACATATTACACAATTTCATTAACCATATAATAAAAAATTAGATTTTTTTCGTATATGTTGTATTTTGAATTTTAAAAAAAAAATATAAATTACTAAACTGTTAAAAGTCTCAAACAAAATTTTATTATCAATGATTTAAATTTTTGGTATAATAAGATATAAATAGTTATAAACTACATGAGTAAGAAGTCTTATTTAATAAGTGTTATTATTAATATATATATATACATCATTTAATTAAACTACATATCATATAAAATACAAATTATAAATTGATATATGCATTGAACAAATATTGAGAACTTAACTAATATTTTAATTTTGCATTCAATTAAAAATATTTATAAATTACTAAAACTATTAGACATCTCAAATTAAAAAGTTATTAATGGTTTAAATTTTTGCTATAAGATGACAAGAATCATAAAACCATATGATTAAAACCTTTGTTTAATGAACAACTTTACTAAAAATATATTTCATATCTATGTTAATATCATTTAAATTTAATTATATTATATAAAATGGATAAAATTGATTTTTTATTTATTTACCATAAAATTATCGTTAATAAACAATAGTCATTGTTTGATTTATATGCGCAAGCCAATTTAATTATATATGTAATATTACCGATTTTTCAATATTTCAATATATATTTATTATTTTATTATTTTATAATATTTAAAAAACATAAAATAAATAATAATATATAAATTATTATTTATATATAAAATGTTTATCCCGCGCATTATGCAGATCTTAGCCTAGTTTACATTATTAGCAAAAACAAAAAAAAACAAAATAACAAAAAACAAACAAGTGAAAAGGGCTGTCTTCAAGGATGCCTTCTGCGGAGGTGTACTTAGGCGCTAGCCGTGTTCCCTCCGGAGTGTCCGGATTACCTAGATTATAAAAAAAAAAAAAAAAAAAACAAAACAGTTTCAAAAATCATTACTCGTTTTTTGAAAGGTAATAGTAATTTGAAGAAAAAATATACCCGTTAGGGACAGCTTGTTTTCAAATGTATTTAAACCAAACCAGAGGAGAGCCTCGCGTGTGTGTCTCTAAAGTCTCAACGTCTCTCTCTCACATAACACCAAGCGATTAGAGTAAACATATATCAAAGGTAAAAATCTCGATGAACCACCGATTGCTCTTTTACTAGGATCATAGGATCGTAGAGAACTAGGTTCGATGAGTTTATGGAAAGCTAGGAATGAAATTAGGGTTTAGTTCGAATCGGTTTATTTTTTTTGGTTAGACCCAAAAAGATCAATTGATTCTAACCGTCTAGTTAACCAATTTGCAGAAGCGGAGATGGCGGAAGGGCGCGATAGACTCGAACGACAAATTGATTTTGCATCATTGTTTCTCAACAGACAGCGCGGAAGGATCTTCGTTGACGATGAAACTACATGGACTGTGCAAGCAAGAGGTGGTATTTGGCGGCGTGGAAGGCCTCGTCCTCGTACTCGTACTCGTCCTCGTGCTTCACCTTCAAGGAGGGCCCTCGCTGATATCACTGATGTGAATAGGGTTAGCCTAGCTTCACTGAATTTTAACAACCAATTTTGCTTAAGGCTTGCTTGTTTAGCCGTAATCTTTTGTGCAGGTGGGTACTGAGAGAAGGAGAGCAGTGGTTGGCCCAAGGCCCCTCCTTGATACTGCTGTTGTTAGGGTTAGACTCGCCTCACTTGCTTTTAACAACGACTTTTGCGTAAGGCTTGCCTGTTTAGCCATAGTCCATTCTGCAGGCGGGTACTGAGAGAAGGAGAGCAGTTGACCGTGTACCACTGGCTCAGCTCGAGCTCAGGTATTCTGTGGCCAGTGCTGTTGCATCCGCTGGAGTCAACCACCCCTCTTCCATCGCTTGGGTTCAGCAGAAGTTGCTCTCACTCAAAGAGGAATTATCTGATGGAGAGGAGGCCCTCACTCCAGAGCTCCTCAACTATATAGATCAAGTGGGGATTTATCTGACGGAAGAGCTTGAGAAGCTGAAAAGCACACCAAGTGCGCAGAGAGCTGAGAGGGAGAGGAGGATTCGAACATTGATGTCCATGAGGTGACCGTTTGGGAACTCTTCACACTCTGAAAAGTAGGGATCATAGGCGTAAAAAAAAGTTGACGATGATACAAAGAGGGACGAGTGGATATCATATCACGGAGAGTACATACTCCACGTTATTACCAATGTTTGTGTTTTAGGCTTGAGAGTTAAGATTACATTTGCTTACTTTCTTTTTTCACTATTTGTGAAATTTGAAGATTCTTTTGATACTAGTTGTTTTCTTTTGTACCTTTGGCATGGCCTGTGTAGTAGCGCTATTGATTAGAAAATTATTTGACAACCCATCAGTTTCACTTCCTCTAATCTCTTCTTCTTTGAACCGCTTCCTAATTCACATTCCAAAACCGAATTTGACCAAAGTAGTTTTAATTGTTGTTGTTTCCCAGCAACATTTTGCTCTTAGCCTACTCATTCTGTTCCACTATGCTTGTTTTTAGCTTCCAAGATTTTCTCAACGTGATTGGAATTGTTTCACAGACCGTGATCAAGTATAGCCTACAAAAAAAACAACACTAATTATCCAACAGTGCCATACGTGAGGAAAAGGGAAGTGTCTTTGCTACTTTTCTAACGTCTTTGGTTCCAATTCACCTGAAACTATTCAAACCAACAAGATATACTACTGCATATTCAGAATACAAGAACAAAGACCATTTTCAAGCTTTTGTGTGCAAATTGTAAATGCATCACATCAAACAAACTGAAAAGTACAACATAGCAGAGTACCGCAAAGATACTTCAAACGAAAGAACTGAGATTGAAGGAGCCAATCATGTTTGCGAGAGGCGAGAGCAGAACTCATATCCAGCTCAAGCTGAAACCTTTGAAGTTTAAGCTGTTGCCTCAAAGCACTTGCTCTGTTGTTGCAGCAGGTTGCTGCGTCTGCTCTGTCTCCAAACCCTGACCAGGAACAGATTCAGCGCTCACTGCCCTTCCTTCATCACTTGTTGTCCCACACTTCTCAACACCAGAAGAAGCAGCCACTGGTTTGGGCTTATTCACAGCACATGAAGCATGAACATGATAGTTACAAGCATAACAGTTATAAGACCAAAACCTACCATCCATACCCACATTACAGATATTGCAGACAAACTGAGTAAAGACAGTGCAGGTGGAGCACTGTTGTAAACAATAAGAAGACTATGGAGAGGATGAGACTCCTGAGGCAATTGAGCGCAGTTGTTGCTCTCACTTTACTATGAATAGCATAAAATGAATAAAGTAATCATATACCGTTGTATCTACATATATGATTATTCTAGACATGAGAGAAAGAATCTTTATCTCTTGTCTGATGCTTTTGGTTTAGGTGTTCAACTGTTTTGGAAGACAGTTCTGTTTACACTTTGAGGCGTTTCAGCTGGGGACAGCGCCGGTGTACATGGCGTTTCTGCGGTTCATGGGAGACGAGAACGAGGCTAAGAAGTTTAGTTACGGCTTGGAAGTTGGAGCTCACAGCCGTAAGCTGACGTGGCAAGGGATTCCCAGAAGCATCAGAGACGGTCACAGGAAGGTCCGTGATAGTCAGAACGGTCTCATCATCCCTAGAAACATGGCTTTGTTCTTTTCAGGCAGTGACAAAGACGAGCTCAAGTTAAGAGTCACCGGACGGATTTGGAGAGAAGAGTAGATGATTCCAAATGATGTTTCGTATAGGCTCTCTAATGATGGTTTTAATTGGAACTGAAACGGATGATGTACATAGCAAAGTCTTGAGAGCTATGAGATCAAAATCTCCCCGTGATCAGGTTGAAAACATTATGTTTTGAAATATTACAAACTCCTTCAGTCTTGTAATTTTCCTGATTTGTTGGAAAAATAAAGATAGTTTTCCTTTTGGTTCTGTTCTTATATCAAAAATTGGTTTTTATCTTTATTGGATCATCATACAATATAACTCATAATACTGAAAGATGATTTTCGATAGGGGACATTTTTTAAAAATGCGAGGTTTACGTGGGACGCACGAAACGTTTTTAAAAATGGAAGATAATTTGCATTTAGGTCAAAGTGTGACGTTTCTATTTATAGTAACAAAGATGAATTTCTCTTCAGACTAGATACAAAGTGATTTCTACTCGAATTCTTATCGCCGGTCAGTTGATTATAGTTTAGGCCCGTTGGGGCCTACACTGATAAACGAAAATATTGAGCTTCTTATTCCCTAGAAAGGAAAGAATCGACGTGGCTTTGTTGGAGCCTACCTTGAGCCTTTAGCATTATCGACTATAATTAATCAGCCCGACAAGGATCCAATAATGTTGGCTAGAGTGTACTACCGGATATAACAGCGTAAACGCACCGCACGGACTAGACAAAAATAAATCGCTAGCCAAATGAGTAAGTAAACATTCAAAGAGATGCGCGAGCTTTGTGTAGTGCACAACATGGACGATATAAATGTAAGACATAACCATGAATTAGACCCAAAGATATAACTTTAAACCAGATCCAGTTCCCTTGCTTGTCTAAAAAAGGAAGTTGTACAATAACCATTTCAATATGTCAAAAGTTTTTAATATGTTTCTGGTACTGTTTCTCTCATTCGGTTTACAAGATTCATTGGATCAATAACAAAACGCAGCTCCAACTCTATCACGGTGGATGAGTCTTAGTTCAGATCCATGCTTCAGGAACACGTTTCCTGACATCAAACAAACAAACACACATTAGCTTTCCACTTAAGAGATTGACAATAAGTGAGCTTAGAATGAGCTACACAAACAAATAAAAGTAAAAAAGAAAGAGCACGAGTAAAAGCCAATTCAAGAACTCAAAAATGTCACCTGCGCCTGTTGGGGATTGATCCCGATCCCATCTGCAGACATGAATACAGATACATCAGCAATCTTGAGTATTTTTGACAAGAATAAATCACTGTTAGATCTTTAGGCAATAGAAAGCTTCAGTTTTTAAACTTTATAGACAGAGAAGTAGAGTTACATGCAATGATATATATATATATGATCCCATATCTAAGAGAATTCTCCTGATTACACAAAACATATGAACATGAAACAGACAAAACTCGAAAAGGGCAATGGTGTTCATGAGCTTCTCGAATGTCCAGTTTGCACAAATCTCATGTATCCTCCAATTAATCAGGTGTGTGTGCGACTGTTCTACTCTTTGTGTAGTTAACGTTGACATCTAGGTTTGTTAATTTTCCCATAGTGTCCCAATGGCCACACGTTATGTTCCAGCTGCAAACAACAAGTGCAGAACACGTGCACCCTACATGCCGTTACGAGCTCGGCAACATAAGATGCTTGGCTCTCGAGAAGGTTGCGGAATCGTTGGAGGTTTCATGCCGGTACCAAAGCTTAGGGTGTCACGCATTTTCCCGTACTACAGCAGGTCAAGCACGAGCAGCACTGCAGGTCGAGTGTTCAGTGACGGGAGACATTCCATCCCTTGTTGAGCATCTCAAAGACGATCATAAAGTCGATATGCATAGTGGTTGCACTTTCAACCACCGTTAATGTCAAGTCTAATCCTCAAGAAGTTGAGAATGCTACATGGTTTTCTTTTTTTTTTAATTAAAAACTAGATACGAATTGGCAACTTATTAATGGTTTGTGAACCAACATATTCATCCTAAAGATAAACCCAAGAAAAATTCAAAGATTAATAAGTATAAAAAAAGTTTGGGACTCACCTACAGAAAGAGAAAAAAAAAATAGAAAAAGAAAATGGTAAATTGTGGAAGAGAATTTAAAAGAGGGAATTGAGAATAATTTGTTTTGATTGGGAAAATAGATTATTCTCCCGAAATCCTGCGCGAAGAACAAACGTTTAGTTATTTCCTTTTTTTTTTATCAACAAAATAGTAAAATTGAGTTATTTCCTTATATTTGTTGAGTGTCGGTTAATGAGGCGGGTTATAAATAGAGGTGGTGCAACGAGGTGATTAAAGCTATTACTTGTTTCTTCTTTCTTTTTTTTCTCCCGAAAAAGCAACGAACAAAACGTGAGAGAGAGAGAGAGAGAGGAGCAATGAACACTTGTCGAATAGTTCTCCAACGCAGGTTCCTTCCCGTGAGCAACTCCAAGAAGGAAAAAGTAAGTTTCTTCAAATTAGGGTTTTGATCCTTCTTTTTCTGAATCGAGTTTGTTGTACTGACTTGTTTTTTTTTTTTTTGAAAAAAAGGTTTTCAATTTAAAATGCTAGAAGATACAGAGATAAGGTTTTAGGGACCTTAGAGTTCAAAGATAAAACAACATGCAACGGTTTTAAAGTCAAAGAGACGCGAAGCACATAGTATGATGAAGGCAACACTTAACAAGATTTGTTTTGTGAACTCAGTGATGAGGACCTCTTCCTCGGCCTCTTTTTCCTTTCCCTGTAACAGTAAACCATTCCATCTCCTTAAGCCTTTGAGATGGCTTTAATGGCCTACCGCCTCGTGACCTTAGTGTTGATCATCATCTACAAACGGGTCACGAGGATGTGTAGGGGAAGTATCATGAGAGGCAAAATAAATGGTAATGGAGAATTTGAAAAGACAAGTTCCTTGGCTGGGGGACACTCGATGGTTCACTGGCATCAGCACTATCCAATACCGCAAATAAGTTGTCATGAACAATGGTACAGAAGACGGAGAGGAGTTAGAGTTTCAACCACAATATCAACATTCCCAACAAACTTCCCTGAAGGAGCCTCTGGAGTTGGTGTACAGATTGTGTTGAGGAGTCAACAGGTTCTGCGACATCTAATTGTTTGCAGGTTTCGTCATTAGGAGAGACGGAGACATCTAAGTTTGCAGGTTTCGTCATTAGGAGAGACGGAAACTACGGTAGGTGGTGGGAGTTCCTTTTCATCAGTAACAGCAGTAACATGAGTAACTTGAACAATTCAGAAGGTGTACAACACATGAACCTTTTCAGTGAAAGAGCCTGTAGGAGTGTTTACAGCCACAACTGAAGCAGAGGGGACTGTGGTGACTTCTCTACTTGTTCTTCTTCTATGCTGAGTTTTCATTTATAGGGAGGCCACTTCCTTCATGATCAAGAAGAATACAACCTTGAGAATCAAAGATAAAGCATCTGTTTTTTCCTGAGATTCTAGTGGAGCTGATTTAGTAGCTTTGAGAGACTGATATGCAGCAGAAGAGTTTTCAGATACAGCGTTGATTGGAACCAGAGGGAGACCAAGGCATCTAGGTGCTTTGTGACCTAACTGCCCACACTTAGGGCACACAGAAGGCAGCCATGAGTATTAAAGAAACCATTGATACTGAACCACTTTCATCTTCGAGTGCTACTCTTTGAGGAAATGGTCTATCCAACTTAACTTCAACCAGAATTTTGCCTCACCCATCAGTATAGGATCAAGCCAAGGCTTACTCGTGAGCATCGGTGCCCCTATACCGGAAGCTATCCAGCTTATACCTTTCTTGGAATAAAGCTGGTGGGGAATGTCTTTCAGAGTAAGCCAAACCGGGATTGTAGATATCTCAGGGACAGTGATAGTACCCTTAGGATCCCAAGTAGATACAAACATTATACAATCATCCACATGCCATATACCTCTCTGAACTACCCACTTACGAGTAAACTCATCCGGAATGTGAAACAAAAAAGCGTTGTTTCCTATCTCACGAGTGTAGATCCGGCATCTAGTTCCCCAGATTCTACTAACAACAGATTGAATTAAGCCAGAAGCAGGGGCAGAGCACCGATAGAATTGACCAATTACAAATTCCTTCTGGTTCTCTAATCCTTCTAGTAAGACATGGCGAGGAATACGTACCTTTGGCGTACCATCCTCGAGGAACTCAGGCGAGGTGACCTTATGCAGATTCTCTTAGACTTCTCCATTTTTGAAGCCCAGGATACTCAGGATCATTATCACAGATACCTAGTGGTACCTTGGCAGTTACACTCGAGGAGTAGCTATTATGCGGAGAAGGCCTTGAAGCGTTGATTGCCCTAGCAACAGGTTGACGACGCCGAGATGGAGCACAGTTGGCTGCCGAAAGCGAGGGCCACTGAGTTTCTCTGGACAAATCGGCTATCAGTTCCTTCGAGGTCTGCATGAGAACCGTAGCTGCAGAAGAAGGTTGAGTGATGGGAGAGAGCTTCGACCAAGCATTAGAAGTAGTGACCGTGGAGATTGGCTGGTCCGACTCCTTTGGGGAAGCTGAGAAGGAGCCACCAGAAATAGTGGCTAACAGAGGAGTCCCACTGGTTGGAAGAACCATATCGACACTGGGATCGACAGTAGCAACATCAACAGTAGCTGGGACTTTCGCTAGTGGATTTGAATCTGATTTGAGGGAATCCATGAGTAGAGTAGGGGAGAAACCTTCAGATGATGGCAGACTGGAGCAATGAACACTTGTCGAATAGTTCTCCAACGCAGGTTCCTTCCCGTGAGCAACTCCAAGAAGGAAAAGTAAGTTTCTTCAAATTAGGGTTTTGATTTCTTTTTCTGAATCGAGTTTGTTGTACTGACTTGTTTGTTTGTTTTTTTTTTGTTTTGTTCTTAAAGTTTGACAGATTCATACCGAACAGAGCAGCCATGGATTTCGACTATGCTCACTTGGCTCTTATGGAAGAAAGAGAAGAAGAAGAAGAGGTCAGTTCATCCAGAAAAGCTTATAGAAAGCAATTGGCTGAGACTATGGGTCTTAACCGAACTCGAATCCTCGCATTCACCAACAAACCACCTTCTTCTACTTCTCTTCACCATCAGCATCAGCATCAGCATGAGCCTCCTCGACGCATTCCTCAGCGTCCCGAGAGAACTTTGGATGCTCCTGGCCTTGTGGATGACTTCTATCTCAACGTTCTCGACTGGAGCAGTGCTAATGTCCTAGCCGTTGCCTTGGCCAACTCTGTTTGTCTCTGGGATGCTTCCACTGGCTCCGTGACTACGCTTGTCACGTATGGTGAAGACCAAGGACCTGTCACAAGTCTAAACTGGGCGCATGATGGTATCAACCTTGGAGTTGGGCTCAACAATGGTCAAGTTCACATTTGGGACTGTGTAACCAAGACTCTACTGAGAACATTGCAAGGCTTCCACCACACACGAGTTGGGTCCTTGGCCTGGAACACTCATATATTGACAACCGGAGGAATGGACGGACGTATCTTCAACAACGATGTGCGGTTCATGTCATACCCTGTGTCTACTTACAAGGGTCACACTCAAGAGGTCTGTGGGCTCAAGTGGTCAGCATCTGGTCAGCAACTAGCTAGCGGCGGAAACGACCGTCTAGTACATATATGGGATCGTTCTACTAGTACGCAGTGGCTGCACAGGCTCAGGGGGCATACATCTGCAGTTAAGGCTCTCGCTTGGTGTCCTTTCCAAAGCGATTTGCTTGCATCTGGCGGTGGTGCAGAAGATAGGAAGATCAAGTTCTGGAACACTCGCACAGGGGCTTGCTTGAATTCGCTTGACACTGCTTCCCAAGTCTCTTCTCTCTTGTGGAGCAACAATCAAAGAGAGCTGCTTTGCTCACATGGGTCTCAGCTCACACTGTGGAAGTACCCGTCGATGGTGAAAATGGCTGAGCTCTCTGGTCATACGTCAAGAGTTCTATCTATGACCCAGAGTCCAGATGGTTGTACTGTAGTTTCAGCTGCAGGAGACGAGAATCTGTGCTTTTGGAATGTTTTTGGACTACCTCACACCACCGCCAAAAAAACTGTTCCAAAAGCAGCTCATGAGCCGTTTTCTCATGTCGCTCGTATTCGTTGAAAACTCAACTACCAGAGGTTCCTTCTCCAGCCACTGTATTGACTAGAAAAATGTCCTCAAACTAGTTTTGTAAAAGTATATGTTGAATAGAGAGCTTTTTATCTTTTATTTTACAAGTTACGAATTTACTATGTTTTGATACTTAAGAGATTTGTTCTCTCACTTCCAGTCTCATCATTATTTTAGTGATCGGGTAGGATCTTTTAATTTAACTCTTATCATCTAAATTTATTTTGGTAGGTTGACAATGAAAAGATAGAGTGCGAGGCTTCTGCATATCAGAAGAAACTTTTAATGAAGAGGGTTGAGGATTCGCTTGGAAACATGAAGGTGCTGTTTTGTGCTCTGCGTATTGTGTATTCAGTTGTTTCTTAGTTAGTTTTCTTTTTACAGTCGCGTGCAGTGCACAACTCAGTGATG
This sequence comes from Brassica napus, assembly GCF_020379485.1. Classification (NCBI taxonomy): domain Eukaryota; kingdom Viridiplantae; phylum Streptophyta; class Magnoliopsida; order Brassicales; family Brassicaceae; genus Brassica; species Brassica napus. The sequence goes on from NW_026014561.1 coordinate 36,642, forward strand.
GAGCTTCGGAATATATATCACAATCATCCATATCTCAGCCAACTTCATACAGACGAGGTAATAGAAATTTACATAAATGCAAACAACTTCTGGTTAGGGAACTAAGGAAAGTTTTGATGAAGGGTCAATAGCTTAATTCCTGAGCACCGGTAATAAGACTGTGTGGGAAGCTTGAGATGTTGGACCGGCTCTTACCCATTATCTTCCTGAGCATTATGCTGCGCCAGTGTTGCCTTAAATGATATTATATCCCCAAGGATAATCATTGCTTGTAGAATATTACCTGTGCATATATATATATATATTGGCTTAATTTGGTTTCTCACTATGGTTACAGGGGTCAAGGTCAAAAATTTCTGCACCTATCCCCGCTCGTCTGGTTTGTTGAGTCTTTTTTTGAACAGTCAATTGCACCTTTGCTTATTACTTAAAACTGGCAAAATTGCAACTGACAGAGGATGAGTTTGAAAAGATTTGTCAGACCGATTCTCCCAAAGGCAAGGAAGAAGGACTGAGCCAAATGCTGCATCAAATATTCTGCGTGCTGAAAAGAGTTTGGCAACTGGTAAAATTAGATAACCTGCCTGGAAGCACTAGACAATCCGTGGAACCTCTACGGAAATCACAGCAGCCACTACAGAACCTGTAAAACGGGGACGTGGCAGGCCACAAGCAACAGGGGATGCGATGCTAGATCATCATCAGTTATTGGTTCCGATGTTGTCTTACTTCCCCAGATTTATCTGTTCCAATTGAGGTTAAGGTTGGTGAATCGTCAGGATCCAAAATTACATCGGTTTGGAAATAAAATGCGTCATAGTCAATACAGAAGAGAAGAGTAGATGATGATGATCCATGAGGCCAAAGCAAAATGGGGAATAAGAAGAGAATAAAGATATAATAAGCTCTCTAATGATGGTTTTGATTGGAACTGAAACGGATCATGTACATAGCAGCAGTCTTGAGAGCTATGAGATTAGGTTGAAACATTATGTTTTGAAATATTACGAACTCTTTGTCTTGTAATTTTTCCTGATTTGTTTCAAAAATAAAGACAGTTTTCCTTTTGGTTCTCTTCTTTTATCAAAAATTGATTTTTATCTTTATTGGATCATACAATATGACTCATAATACTGAAAGATGATTTTCGATAGGGACATTTTATCTTTGAATTTAACGTGGCTTAGTGACCTGAGGATTTTTCCTCGAAAAAAAAGAACTAAGAGTAGATAAAAGCAAAAAGAGACAACATCAATATAAGCCACAATCTCCCAGTCATCGTCCTGAATCCACCTGAACCAGAACCATCGCTGCATGCCAACTTGTTATCATGGTACGTACACACCGGCTTCTTCCTGTACACATACACAATAACAATCAAATTAAACATACAAAATCAAAAGAGAAACACAGAATCAAACACAAAGATTAGGTGGCCAAGATTGCTAGTTTTTGGGTGCAAAAGATTGCTTGGTTTTGGTTACCTCTGCATTTGAAATTAGCAAAGGATTATAACATTTACTTTAGCCTAAAATGTATTATAGCTATAAATGTAAACACAAATATTAATAATGTTTTTTTGGTTTTAACATATATGAAGCACACAAGTAATGTTTTGGGGTTCAGACTTAAAATTATTGGTTTTCTTTTAAATGTTAAAATGTTATAGAAATTAATGTGTTTTGAGTTTTAAAATATGTATAAATATATGTCAAAAACAAATATAAACACCAAAAGAAAAAAGGATAAGACACAAACTTGGAGGAACAGAAAGAGATGACGTAATCAGTGCCGGAACAAGTGAAGATACTGGTCGGATCATCATAAGCATAGCTATAAGCAGTAGGACAAGCTTCCTTGAACATTTTCGAGTAATTTGTTGGTCGACACGTAACAGGATTCCCATAAACTCCTCTACAACAATACTCATCTCTATCGAACACATCACAAGCACTCCTACACGAAACCACTTTCCCCTTAGATTTCACGGCAAGCTCCGGCGGACACTTTGATCTCAGGTCAGCCACACAGCCGGCGACACTACAGTTTCCCTTTCCGTTCATCGGAGTCACCGACATCGGAAGATTAAATCCGTCGACGAGACTCACGTCGTAGAAATCCAATGCGGCTAACGTGAACTCAGCGAGTGAAGCTGGTGGTTTTCCGGAGGCTGAGCATTTTAGGGTCGAGCCGCATGAACCGGTTTCGCATGTTCCGGTTCCGGTTTTGTCGAAATTGCAGCCGGTTCGTCCCCATATTCGACCTGACCAGCCTACTGGCGTGTTGAAGACTATGGATTGGCCCGGTTTGAGCTCGAATCCTCCGCCGTTGAAGTTTTCTCCGGGTGTTATCGCTGGCCAGATTGTTTGGTCACATGAGTTTACGATTGTGAATACTCGAGCTGACTCCGACCATTTTGTCCCTGTAGTTTAAATAATCACTAGAGACTAGAGTTCTAATCATTAACGGATATGAATCCATTATTGAATGTGCCAAATAAAAATCAAAATTGATAAAATTCATTGGCAGAAAAAATCATAGAGAATGGGATTTCTCATATAACAATTTTAACTAATTTAAGTTATATTTGTGATTTTTTATAAAATAAAAATATTACCTGAAAAATAATATATATACATGATGAATGCATGTGTATACAGATACATGGAGAGATACATCTGTAAATATTATATTGATCTTAAGAATCATGTACACTACTCTAGCTCTTATATATACGAGCGTGAGACAGAAACTAATTACAACAGTTTCCTAAAACAGAGGAACGAGAATATTGACTACGAGATATGCGGAGATCACAATCATATCTCTAACACGCCCCCTCAAGATGGAGTGCCCGAAGTAACTCCAATCTTGTTTCGTAGTTCCAAGAACCGTGCTCGTGCCAGTGGTTTGGTGAGAGCATCAGCCAGTTGGTCACGCGTGTTGACATGAGACACTTTGAGAGCTCCACGCTGGACTTGTCCACGTACAAAGTGATAATCGATTGCAATGTGTTTCATTCGAGAGTGGAAGACAGGGTTCGCACAGAGAAACGTGGCGCCAACGTTATCACAGCGAAGTGTAGGAGGCGAGAGGAGTGGAATACCAAGTTCAGTGAGGAGGTTGCATATCCAAGCTATTTCTGCAGCAGCATTGGCAACAGCTCGGTACTCAGCTTCAGTTGATGAGCGAGCAACACCATTCTGTTTCTTTGATGCCCATGATATCGGATGCTGGCCAAGGTAAATGATGTAGGAGTTGGTCGAAACAAAGTCATCAGAGTCCCCTGCCCAGTCTGCATCAGAGTAGGCATGTAGAACTAGCTTGTTAGTTGCTGAGAAGAAGAGGCCGTGTGTTGGAGTGCCAGCAAGGTATCGGAGGATGCGTTTGGCTGCTTGCCAGTGATCTTCCGTTGGCTTATGCATGAACTGAGAGAGTTTGTTGACAGCATAGGCAATGCCAAGGCGAGTGAACTGGAGATACTGGAGGCTGCCAATCAGTTGTCGGAACTTGGACGGGTCTGAGAGCAGAGTGCCAGAGTTAAGATGTAGCCGCGGAGAGGATGCCATGGGTGTCGTTACGGGTTTGGCATTTGTCATGTCGTACTTGTGGAGGAGGTCAAGTATGTATTTCCTTTGGTTGAGGTGTAGCCCTTTCGAAGATCTGTGAGCTTCAACTCCAAGGAAGTAGTTTAGCTCTTCAGCATCTTTAACCGAAAATCTCTCAGCCAGGAGATGAAGGATCCGTTGAATACCAGTCTTGGTGTTGCCGGTTACCAGAATATCATCAACATATATTAGGAGGTAGATGGTTTCTTTACCCCGATGCATGACAAAGAGTGATGTGTCAGCTAAGGAGTTAAAGAATCCGAGGCTTAGGAGGAAGTCGCGCAGCTCAGTGTACCAAGCACGAGGAGCTTGTTTGAGTCCATATATCGCCTTCTTTAGTTTGCAAACATGATCCGGCTTGTCAGTATCAACGAACCCGGGAGGTTGCTCCATGTATACTTCATCTGTCAGGGTGCCTTGTAGAAAAGCATTGTTGACATCAAGTTGTTGAACTGGCCAAGAGTTGCTCACTGCAATATCCAGGACAAGTCGGAGAGTTGTAGCCTTGATTACGGGACTGAAAGTTTCCGTGTAGTCACGACCAAACTCCTGGTTGTAGCCTTTGGCGACTAGTCTTGATTTGCAGAGCTTATGCGTGCCGTTGGTGTAGAACTTGTTCTTGTGAAGCCACCTGCAACCAACAACATTAAGATGAGGCTGTCGCGGAACTAAGTCATAAGTTTGATTACGCGCAAACGCATCCATCTCAGTGGACATGGAACCACGCCACCGCTTGTCTTTCAGAGCTTGAGCAAGGGTGTGAGGTTCAGTGGGAGCGTTTGACGACAACGCAGCTGCATAGTTGTATTTGCTGTTCGGTTTGACAATCTGGTTCTTTCTTCTTGTGAGCATGGGATGATTATTGATTTGCGCGGGAGGTGGAGGTGGTGAAGGTGCGGATGGTGGTGATGGCGCAGGTTGCTGAGTAGAGCCGCTGTTGTTGGTGGAGGACACGGAGTCAGTTGAGACAGGTGATGAAGTTGTCGTGGTGACAGGCGGCGTCGTTGTTGATGCAGGCGTGTTGGTGTCGCTGGTGCTGTTGAGTAACGGTGAAGTTTCCTGTACCTGCAGGTTAGAGTCCGAGCTCGGCGGTTCCGTTTGTTGTACGAGTGGGGGCTGAGGCGTAGGTGGTTGCGGGTTTGGTATTGGTATGGTGGTAACCGGCGGTTGAGAAGGTGATAAAGGAGTTTCAGGTGAGCTTGGTGAGGTAGGTTGCAGGGGGGATGGTGTTTTGAACGGAAAGGTTTTTTCGTCGAAGCGAACATGTCGTGAGACATAGATTCTACCAGTATTGAGTTGAAGACATATGTAGCCGCTTTGACTCGGTGAGTAGCCGATGAAAACACAAGGTGTTGACCTTTCTTCCATCTTATTAGCCGTGTAAGGGCGGAGCCAGGGAAAGCAAAGGCAGCCATATACGCGTATTTTGTTGTAGTTTGGTTGGGTTCCAAAGAGCTTGTGAAATGGTGAGTCCATCTTTAGGACCGGGGTAGGTAGGCGGTTGATTAGATAAGTAGCTGCAGCAAAAGCATAGGTCCAGTAAGAGCGTGGCATCGCTGCATGGGTGAGGAGTGTGAGGCCGGTTTCAACAACATGTCTGTGTTTTCTTTCGGATATGCCGTTGTGCTCAGGAGTATGAGGTGGAGATGTTAGGTGACTGATGCCAGCTTCTGCTAAATCTGACTTCAACGCCACAAACTCGCCTCCATTGTCGCTATATAGAGTCCCTATTTTGGTGTTGAAGTGATTCTCAACGAGATGCCTGAAGGTTTTGAATGTTTCGCGAACATGGGACTTAAGTTTGAGAGGGTACAGCCAAGTGTATCGACTGAAATGATCAATGAGAACTAGGTAGTATTTGTATCCATCGACTGAGATAATTGGAGAACTCCAAAGGTCTGTGTATATGTATTGTAAGGGACGAGAATAAGTAATGGTGTTTAGGGAGAAAGGTAATTTGTGAGATTTATTGATAGCACAATCTGAGCATAAAGAGTTTTGAGTTACAGATTTCACACAAGGTAAAGAAAAACTGGAAACAATGGTTTTAAGAATAGAAGCAGAAGGATGTCCTAGGCGGAAATGCCAATCAGACATGGTGATTTGAGGTGTGGTTGAGGCAAAGAAGGACTGAAGGGTGTTGGGTTGGGCTGGCCACTCATACAACTCATCCTTGGTCTTGCCTTGGATTAACGGAACCCCCGAGCTGAGATCCTTCACCTGAAAGTAAGCAGGGAAAAATTCAACCGAAACTCTATTAGCATTACATAAGTGATAGACCGAAATGAGGTTCTTCTTAATATTAGGAACACACAAAACATTATTAAGCAGTAAGTTGCGAGTGCGTGAGGGAAGTGAAAGTGAACCGGTGTGAGAGATTGACAAACCAGTGCCATCTCCAATGAGAACAGAGTCCTCGCCATTGTAGGCCTGCTGCAACATCAGGTTATTGAGGTCACTCGTGAGGTGGTGTGTAGCGCCAGAGTCCATCAGCCAAGCATTTGACGGGTTCGGTGATGCTACCACCATGTTGGCTCTCGGCTGCCATGGGCGGAATGGTGATTGAGTTTGAGCAGAGGTGTTTTGTTGGAACATCTGAGGGCATCTTCTGGCGCTGTGTCCAAAGACACTACAAATCTGACATCGCCCTTGATAGCCCTTTGATTGACGATTCTCTTGCTTGTAGGTGTTGTTGAACTGCGGCGACTTGTTTGTGCTCCAGTTTTGACTGTTGTTTCCACGATGCTGCTGTTGTTGCTTTGGGCGTGAGGAAGCCATGTTTGCCGTGATCGGGACAGCACTTGGAGCAGGAGCAGAGACAGCCAATAGCTTCGCCTCCCTGTTGATGAGCTTTTCATGTATTTCAACAATGGAGGGTGAGACATCACGACCTTCAAGTTGATCAGATACAGTTTTGTATTCCTCCGGTAGACCATCAACAATGTACTCAACCTTGTCTTCGTGATCAAGGGGTTTACCAAGGAGGGCTAGTTGATCGAAGCGGCTTGTGAGGCCACGCATGTAGTCGTCGATCGTTTTGTCTCCTTTGGTGTAGTTTTTGAGCTGTAGTCGCAGCTGTTGGATATGTCCGCGACTTGGGGTTGCGTATGTGGCGTTGAGAGATTTCCACACATCATGAGATGTTTTGGTGTTGGTGACAAGCGTCTGGATCGACGGTGAGAGTGTTCCAATGAGTCCACTGTAGATGAGGCGATCTTGGCGTCTCCACTTGGTGTAGTCGGGGTTGGGTGTTGTGGTGTTGTCGACGGTGAGGGTCTGATCTGGTACTGGCTGGGAGCCGTCGAGATACCCAGCAAGGTCATAGCCATCGAGCAGAGCATGGATTTGAAGGTTCCATGTCATGAAGTTGGTGGAATTGAGTTTGGTTACATTAATCATGTTAACGTTGAGAAGTGATTTGGAGGCGTCGACAACGACTTCATTGTTTGCAGTAGCCATGGCGATGGAGCTTTAGGGATAGAGGAAGAAAGGAAAAGGAGAAGGCGGCCGAAGAAAAAGAATTTTAGGGTAATCGATGAGCTCTTGATACCATGTAAATATTATATTGATCTTAAGAATCATGTACACTACTCTAGCTCTTATATATACGAGCGTGAGACAGAAACTAATTACAACAGTTTCCTAAAACAGAGGAACGAGAATATTGACTACGAGATATGCGGAGATCACAATCATACCATTAAAACTATTTTGGATATTGGATAATTACCTGATAAAAGTGTTAGAAATAGTAACAAGATCCTCGGTGACAAGTTGAAACGAAGATGCATAATACTGGAAAAGCTTTAACGATCAAAATATCCTTATTCGTTGGTCCGGGTGTTGTTGGGTTACGGAGAATTACTGAGATGAGATTGCCTTTTTAAGAGAGGTATAGAGAATAACATGCATGCATGGACAGTCTATATCTCACATTATACTAATCGTTTCAAGTACTGTAAAACCGCAAAACAAATTACTCTGTGCGTCAAATAATTAAGGAGCTTGTTTTGGAGTTTGGGAAAGTTAGTGTTATTCCTTTCCTGATGCGTTTCATGCAAGTATTCTTTGAGATTGTTTATTAGCTAAGTAATCAAGTCCAAAAGGTTGGGATATTTTTATACATGTAAATGCGCATCTATATATATGTGTATGTTTATATAACTAGATATATAAATTATTTGATATATAATTATATATGTATGTATTGATTATATCTGTCTACTTATTTTTCATTAGATGTTGTTGCAAATTTGAAACGTTTCTTGACCAGTTTCTTTATTGTAACGTCCCGAGTTGTAATACATAAAAAGACTTAAGAGAATTAATTTGGTTACCTATACCACCAAAGTTGACTTACCTTTTTTGTCACACATCCGTTAAAAACTTTAGAATTTGATGAGTGACCTATCGGGAAGTGATTTGCGACACTGTGCGAGTGAGGCCAAAACACGAGAAAAGATCGGATGGTGATTGTAGGGTTAGTAAACAAAACTTTCGAACTTTTGCAAAAATTAACGTACCGCTCGTCGAATTAGATTTGGCCGACGGACCGAGTGAGCTGACATAGATGGCCATTAGTCGTGGACGGGTTGCAGTTATCTTCATAATATTACCCTTGCCATGTCCTGGTATAGTCAGTTCATCCAAGACTATACATAGGCCTAACTAATGTGTCATTTAGCCCATTGAGTTTGAGCTCACCGACCCATTCTCAAAATCTGCTTTCTGAAAAAAGTGTCCATCTCATGTCAGACAGTATTAAAGCGCGAATGTGTTGTTCCCATCTAATTCAAAGATCAACTCAAAACAAATCTCACAATCTTATAGTCGTTATGAAAATCATTGGTACCAACTAATCAGTAGGAAATAAATTCCTGATTAACTGCAATCACTTGCTACTTTTTATCAATCTTATAATCAAAATGATATCCGAAACTTTTGCTCTATTTGAAGACATTAACATTTATTTCTTCTAAGATTATGGATATATACCACAATAGCATATAATTAAAAGTGAAATATATATATATATATATATAATATGTATCACTAACCAAAAAAAGAAATTTAAAATATACATATTATGTAGATTAGTGATCAGTTTTCTTTCCGCTGCCATCTATCTTGGCCCGAGTTAGAAAAGCAATAAAGATGTAAAATGATGATTCCTACCTATTAATAGTTCGATCCATCGTAAAAGTTAAGGGCTAAAAAGAAAGTAAAATAAGGCTAAGACAGCTAGACACGTGCGGTAATTATGTTTAGCACTAATGATCCCACCTGATTAGCAATCATTATTTCCATTGGATCCATTCCCAATCCTCGATTAACCTCACAAATCACGTTTTCTTACATTTTTACTATAATTTCTACGTCAAACTCAAGCTTTTGGATATGTGTGGTACGCGATATACGCTAGACAAGGGCATGGTTTTATGGATTTTTCAAGTTCCAATTAACAGCTATACAATATAATCGGACAAAACATGAAAACTTAGAAATATAATTGATTATTGCTATAGATATAGATCAGTATCCTCCTTCCTTACTCCCAAAGGACCAATATGTTTTATTCATTGTTCTAGTTGTTACAATCATCATGACTGAAAATAATTGTTAATACATCCTTTCTTTAAAAAGAAGAAACAAATCATCATTGTCGTCGCTTCTATATTATCAACTTATAATTAGTCTAGTCTCTCTTTATTTTGCAAAACTTTATAATTAGTGTACCCTCTTTTTGCATATTATCAGGGTCAAAATATAATTAACAATCCTAAAGTAGGCCTACCCGCTCGTGTAGTGCTCAAGAGATATGGCCCATAAGCCCAACTATCAAATCAAGCCCATTAAAATAACCAATCCACGCTCGCTGAATACAGTAACAGTCACAATTAGGCGACATAACTCGCTCACCAACCAATCATATCATACCTAAGCCTTCAACTCTATTTAAAGAGTGGGAGAGAGAAGCTAAGAAACTGAGTGAAGAAGAAGAAGTGATCATGGCGGCAGAGAAGATAGAGACAGTGATCGCTGGGAACTACTTAGAAATGGAGAGAGAAGAAGAATCAAACACAAGTAACAGTAACAACACTTCTTCAACTAAGACAAAGCTCTCTAACTTCTTCTGGCATGGAGGTTCTGTCTATGATGCTTGGTTTAGCTGTGCTTCAAACCAGGTAACTATAGTATTATCCATAGTATAATACATGTATGTATTCATCGTCTCTAACTTGTAACACACAGGTGGCACAAGTACTGTTGACATTACCATACTCGTTCTCACAACTTGGGATGATGTCGGGAATCTTGTTTCAACTCTTTTATGGATTAATGGGAAGCTGGACTGCTTATCTCATTAGTGTTCTCTACGTTGAGTATCGAACTCGTAAAGAACGAGAAAAATTCGATTTCCGTAATCACGTTATTCAGGTATTTCACTAATTTTTTTTATAAAAGGTATTTCATTAATTTGTTATGATAAAATTACAATTCTAATTCTATTTTACACCCAAAAAAAATTACAATTCTATTGTTCTTGAAAAAAAGTTAATTATATTGTTTTTGTTGTTGCTAATTTTAGTTTTAATTTCCTTGAAAAGTGGTTTGAGGTGTTGGATGGATTGCTGGGGAAACACTGGAGGAACATTGGACTGATCTTTAATTGCACTTTTCTTCTCTTTGGATCCGTTATTCAACTCATTGCTTGTGCAAGGTAAATTAATATAATTATTTCTTTCTTTTTATTTATTTATTATCATATAAAATTATTTCCTTTTTGACTTTGGACACAATTGATATTTACATAATAGTATTGAATAATCTGCAGCAATATATATTATATCAATGATAAATTGGACAAGAGGACATGGACATACATATTTGGAGCGTGTTGTGCAACAACTGTTTTTATTCCTTCGTTCCATAACTATAGAATCTGGTCATTCCTGGGACTCGCTATGACCACTTACACTTCTTGGTACCTCACCATTGCTTCTCTCCTTCACGGCCAGGTCTTGTGATTAAGAACAAAATCATGTTTAATTAGTTTGTAAAGTTCTTAGTCTACTGGTCTCGTTGTTATTTACTTTGAACCTTTTTAATGTATAAAAGGCTGAGGATGTCAAACACTCGGGTCCAACCACAATGGTTCTCTACTTTACCGGAGCCACCAACATTCTCTACACCTTTGGTGGTCATGCCGTCACTGTGTAAGCATTTTTTCTTATATTAAAAGGTTGCTCTATGCTTTGTTAATTAAATTATGTATCGAAAATGATGTAAATAGGGAGATAATGCATGCCATGTGGAAACCGCAAAAGTTCAAGGCGATATATCTACTAGCGACTATATACGTATTAACGCTAACGCTACCTTCTGCGTCTGCGGTTTACTGGGCGTTTGGCGATCAATTGCTAACTCATTCCAATGCACTCTCTCTACTCCCGAAGTCCGGTTTCAGAGACACCGCGGTGATCCTTATGCTTATCCATCAGTTTATAACGTTTGGCTTTGCGTCTACACCGTTATATTTTGTGTGGGAGAAACTGATAGGTGTGCATGAGACTAAGAGCATGTTCAAAAGAGCCATGGCTAGGTTACCAGTGGTTTTACCCATATGGTTCTTAGCCATCATCTTCCCCTTTTTCGGACCAATCAATTCTGCGGTCGGATCTCTCCTTGTCAGCTTCACTGTCTACATCATCCCTGCTTTGGCTCACATGCTTACTTTTGCTCCTGCCCCTTCCAGAGAGGTTAGATCTTTTTCCTTTTTTCACATATTCTTTTTTTTTCATAAGAGACATTGTTAATGGATTTGTCAATTGGTTATAATTTATTTATGATACTAGATTCCTAGCAAACATTGTTTAGAGAATCTAATTTAGAAATTTGTTACATAGTTTCACATTTCGACGACTATTTATTACTTTATATAATATAGAAAAATAAAAGATGTGTTAGACCAATTTAATTTGTGTGAAAATATTATATGGTATTTTGGTATCTTATAAATATAATAATAATAATTCTAACATAATCAAATAAAAAGTTAAACCAATTATAAAGTGATACATGGTATGAGTGTTTCTAACAAATCTCTTAAAGTTAAACCAATGGAGAGAATCATTTGACATTCTTTTCTTCTTTTTATTAAAATAATAAAATGTTGAAATACTCTTCTAAAGTCTCCGTTGATTGAAGATGGTCTTAATACATCTAATAATTAATTTTTGGGTTAAATCATCTACTTATTTTATAACAGAACGCAGTGGAGAGACCGCCACGAGTGCTGGGAGGGTGGATGGGTACTTACTGCATCAACATATTTGTTGTGGTTTGGGTGTTTGTCGTTGGGTTCGGGTTCGGAGGATGGGCAAGTATGGTCAATTTTGTTCGTCAGATCGACACTTTTGGTCTATTCACCAAATGCTACCAATGCCCACCTCGCAAGCCTTAGCCTTGATATTTACGTATTGGCCATTCAAGACCTTCTAGAACGAGGGTTTCATCTAAGGGAGTTTTTGTTTCAAGCTGGAATATATATAAGTTACTATAATTTACTGAAAATCACATCTCTTTGTAATTGTCTGACGACAATAATCTTTTCACGTCGGGTTTGTTTATTTCTCATGTTGAGTTGTATTGGTAATTGGGGTTTTTGTTTCCTTAGTTAAGGTGTGATGGCTATCTTGATTAGGCCAACCCTATTATTAATTAATGTTCTTCCATAGATCGTGTAATTTTCCAGTGTGTTTGTGTTTGATATCTATCTTTCCACAACATGAAAACAAGTTCATCTACTCACTTAAGATTTTTTTTACATAAAGAGACTAGTCACATTCGTTTTCGTCAGGTGATGACCACTAATGAGATTATGTAGATGCATAATTTAACTTATAAATTAAACATTATAAGATATGGTGCATAAATGAATTTATAGTAGTTTTATATCATCTTTGAGGCAATCAAGAATAGATCGAGAAGATTTAATAACTTATCTGAATATGAGTGATCGCCAAATAAATCCATCGGCAAATTAGGATCACCATAAAAGAAAATGTTTCGGCCTTCAAAAAAGGATAAGAAAAGGAGGCAAAAAGGCTATGGCAGGCCGTGTCAGTGTGTTAGGAACTTAGGAGTTAGGACTTAGGCAGCCTTTTTACGATTATTGGTTGGCCACAGGGGCGAAGCCAGCAATAAAATTTAATGGGTGCATTTATTAAATAAAATATGTTATCTGTACATATATATATAAAAAGTTGGAGTGATGGGTGCCTTGAACTCACGAACTGATAGATTAATGGGTGCACTAATTGCCAACTCAGCTAACTGAGATACAATTGCTAGGCAAAACATGAGAATTATTATAACATAATGGGTGCACGGGCACCCTTAACCACCAACGTGGCTTCGCTCCTGGTTGGCCATTACAATTTATTCAGTGGTTGGTTAGACTCAACCGATTTCAAGACTTGAAAGAAATAAAACTGAGTACGTAATACATTGCTCTTGTGGTTCACGATGTCAACTAGTTCTCTTTAGGGTTTAATTAAGGTATAAGTTATACAAAAGCAACAACAACAAAATTAAAGGGATCGAATATCATTTCAGCTCGGAATAATTAAGTAGGAATAAGCTCACAATCTGGTTTACCAGAAACCTAACATTTGTGTTGATTTTGCAAGATGGAGACATTTGACTACCCACTTATTATTATTATTGTTGGGTACTATCCAATAATGAAGTTATTCTTTCAATCAAAACACACATTTTCAAGCTAATCTATCAAAAATAGATTCACAAACTTTTGTGTTAACTTAGTAAATTTAAAATTTATCTTTTAATTTATATTGTTAACAAAATTGTCAAATAATTTCATAGGATTTCAACATTTGATTGAAATGGAAAATAAGAAGTCAGGCTCAGAGTGTCGATTTTTTTTTCTTTTTGAATATTACGTCAAAATTTATCACTATAAACGCTTTTGATGGATTCCAAATCTTATATGCTGCCTTTTTGACTAGCTTTCTAGCTTCCATACTCCAATCAATGTCATGGCAAGTCGGGTCGACATTCAGCCATTTTCTAACCTGCTAAAGATACAGACATCAAAATATTCCAAAAAAAAAACAATATGACCGGATACGATATGATAAAATATGTATTGTTATCATAACGTATCCACTGAATATATATTTAACCTAATTTTCTTGTATTGCAGTGAGATATTACAAAACAAGAAGTTAACTAGGAAAAGGACAAATGCTGGCAATGTTTGGAGAAGAAAAACATTTTCTATTATTTTGTTGTTGGTGGTGGTGGTGGGTATTATTTTTGTTATAAACAATATACAAAAATTATATGAAGATGCTATTCAGTATGGATCTAATCATTATAAATCAACAAATATCTATACAATGATCAAATAATACTGCTTACCTGACAAATACGTTTTTTATTGAATATCAAATTTATTGATCATAAGCTTGAAAATTTACAAAAAAGATTGGAATGTACGCTATTCTATTGACTAAATGTATAAAGAAGACATATACATCTTCTTGAATGTAATTCTAAGAATATAAAATAAAGTCTATTTAACGATTGTTATTATTTTTCGCACATGATATTCCTAAAATCAAGATTATGAATAGTCTTTTTAACACAAATGGGTTTTATATATATATTAAATAAGTTAAAAAAAACAGATTAAAAAAGTTAGAAACCCAATTGAACAGTTCTAGAGAAAAAGAATTAAAATGAGTTTTTTTTTTGTCAACAGAATTAAAATGAGTTTAGATAAAAGAGTATAGTACTTAGGAAGACAGTAATTTTTATATTAAAAACCGACAAGAACACACTTTAAATCATTAATAGACAACGTATTTATATTTACAATAAAACTAAAAGAAAGAGTGATCAATTTCTAGAAAAGTAAGAATACGACAAGACACAAAAAATCAAGATGAACACGTTCTGGCGTTGTGCTCAACCTTCGCGTACGATTGCGAAAGAGAATGCAAATCTATGAGTGAACTGAACTTTCTGCTAATAAACAAAGAAAGTGAGATAATGAATGGCAAAAAAGCGTGTGGATAACACTTGCACGTGCGTGGGGTCTCGTTGAAAGAAAAAATCATCTTCGATATCGTCATATTTTTAACTTTTTATACACCCTAGTTTTCAGAGTAAAAGCTACATTTCACATGCGAATTTCAAATGGTTTCGTTTTATCTTTCCAGTGGCATCATTAGCGTCTGTTACCAAATTTTAATACTATTGGTTAAGTATTCGTATTTTGATTGACTAGGATTTAGAGTGTGATTGATAATATACTAATATGTGGAGTAACCGAGAGAAATTAAAAAGTGGAAGTGGAAAGAAACAAAAAAATGAAAAAAGAGTAAAAAGCAAAAAAAAAAGACGTTACTTTCATAAAAACTAGCAAGATAATAGGTGTGAGTTTTCTTTTGTTTAAATAATAACTAGAGTAAATGTTAGATAAATAAATTTCACTTGACCGGCAATCTCTCAGTTTAATCTGGAGTAATAAATCATGTTTCACCTTTATTTTTTGCGCTATAATCATATTAGTCATATACCTAACTCACACCCAAAAAAATAGTAAAAGATTGCCACATCACATATATATTGTCTAAGGATACTATACATCCACGATCTCGGATGTTAATAGCCCCTCTCAAGATGTAGATGGAAAATTGTCCAACGGAAACAACCTAAACCTAACATTTCGGACATACCACAACAATATGGACCATTTGTACATGTTACATAAGTAGGAAATTGTTTACGTAGAAAATCATATGTTGAGCTTTTAACATGAACTCTGATACTATATTAATGATGTATCTAACTCACACTAAAAAGCTAACTTAAAAGTGGAAGATTGCCACATTACATATACTAGGTCCGTGTCCGCCCTACGGGCGGATAATGTGGTGATGTATTTTTCCTTTTAGTTCATATAGATATGCAATATCATTTGATAAATTTGCCCTAAAGAACTTACAAAGTTTGAACTTGGGAAGTAAGTAGTGATCTTGTTATCCTTTTATTAATGTTTTTTTGATGATTTCCTTTGGCCAAAAGCTATATTTACAACGCATCTTTCATGTAAGTTCAATATCTTGACAAAAATTTAGAGGAAAGAATTTTGAATATATGAAAAGAGGGTGAACAATAAATCATACATAATCATCTGAAGGGTTTGTGGTTTTATTTAGAGAAGCAAAAAAATCATAAGAACGCATGAACGGGTGCCTATAAATTTAAGGATTTTAAATGTTAAATATAATTTTTTTTAAAAAATTAAAATTAATTAATTTTGTTTTTGTGTTATAGAATAGAAAAAATGTTATCATGTTAATGATGCTAATGAGTCTTGGAACAGCCGGAGTATAGAGTCCATTTTAAACAATTAGTTTTAACCTATATGTTAAAATAATCAAGTTGTCACTATGAATCCCTTAGATTGCAAGAAACCCAACTTTCTATTTTAAAGTCCAATTTTCTGCAAAGTGGAGAAATACTAATGTACCACATATAGATGTTTATAGTTTCACTCTAAATTTTAAGCTGCAAAAAAGAAATGAACTTACATCCTTTAAAAAGAAGAATCTACTATAATTTAAATAAGAAGAAAAATCATTAATCTTGTAAGTGTAACTAATGATATGTTAGTTGTATCCATTATTAGTCTTATCACTTGCCCAAATCAGAATTTTAAGCAAATGTAATGTGTGGATCGCAATGCATTGCATTTAGTCGATACTCGGCCCATATCATATACACGTAAAACAGCTAAAAATGATACAAAATCAGATTTATTTCATAACATACGGCAAAGCCTATATACAATATACAACACACTAAAAAGCCAAAAGCTTCAATTAAATTCGGAAAGCATCACAACCAACAAACTAAATCATCAAACTCAAAGAAAGAAATTATTAAACATAAATTTAACCAACAAAGTTTATAAGAGAGATAGTTCAATATTGCAAAGATAAAGTCTTAAATTGGAAAGAAACAAAGCATAGACTCTTAGTCACCATAAATCCATCACTTACATACATCCTAGCCACATTTGGCTCGCTTTGAATCTTCTGCCTCAACATTATCAGCAGTCCTTTTCACCCTCTCACCACCAGATTCTTCAAAGCGTGTGGAAGGACCATCCTCAGCAATTCCATTCTGCAAAGTTTTCTGGGCATCTGGTATAGTCACATTTTCTACATTGCCTTCAATTTCTGGATCTTCTGGAATGAGCACCTTTGTCACAGTCAAACTTTGGGTCTTGCCAGTCAAATTGTGAGTTGATACCTTCACAATGAACTTGCGAGTCTGTCCTATGGTATTGATCAGAGCTTGAGGCACCGGAACCAAGTGATCATCTCCCATATTCTCATTGGCCTAACATACATTTAAACGATTGTCACTATATATATCGAACTATTTTGAGAAAATACAGTTTCAAATAACAAAGATATACAGGTTTGTAATTACCTCGAAATAACTATCAACCAACTCAGAAGCTTTCTTGCCAGTCAACTCCTGACCAGCATCACCAAGGAGCACAAAACACGCCTGATCATCATTGTCATACACAGATATCTTGGCTAGGTACCTGTGTCATGAGCAGTTTTATAATTAATGCATTGAAGTATGAGTATAAGTAAATCTGAACCACTTACTGTGCAACACCAACAATATCACTCTTCCCACATTTTTTACACATTAGGGTGGTAGGTCCTTTGGTTGCTTTAGTGTGGCACACACCACAACCTATGTAATACCATCTTGATCCGTGCACAACATCACCAACTGTTGCTATGCACTCAAACCAAGCAACCTGCAAAACGTTTTAATAATTATATTAGAATCTGAGTCTATCATAATGGGTGCGTTACTCATTCGTATGTACTACCTTGGCAGCTTCCTGCTTCATATAGGAGAAGAGCTCGCCTATGGTCACTGTCTCAGTCTTAGTGACAACTTCCGCAGAAACTATATCAGCAACATCCATGTTTGAGTTCAACCTGAAGACAACGTCCAAACATCAGACAACGATAGGATAACTACGAACAATATCTAAACACACGAATGCTTACCAAGTGAGATAATCTCGGGTTGCTTGAACATCACTGTCCAGAAATACCCGTGATGACGTCATAGAGGAGAGAGTTAGGACACCTATAACAGATCCAATGTTATAATAAAAATGCTAAATTATAATGTAAAATGAGATGTAGAATTATGTATATCTCTTAATTCCTCACAAACTTTTTCAAATGTCTTATAGCTAATAAGCCCAAATTCATTCAAGTGCAGTTCTATTACTCAAAGCTAACTAATCAGATAAAATCCATTGACCATCCTATGTAACTTCTTAAAACATAAGAAAAAGCTGATGATACGAACCTCCAAAACGTTTCGGGTTTAAGGTGGTGACCAAAATAACACTTGCAGCTCCTCCAGATGCTTTAAATTTTCCACTAAAATCAGAGGCAGCCTTGTCCCAGAGGTACAACTTCATCACCGGACCACTATAACATCAAAAAATGTTTGTTAAGAGTGTCAATATATGATTATGAAAAAGATATAGATTAGCTTACTCATGTGTTTGAACATGAAGCAAAACTCGGCGGGATGAAGCTATCTCGGCATCATCTAGCACGAGACTGTCATTGAGAACTTGCCCATTCACAAGCTTGATGTGACCAACATAATCTGCATAATAAACAATCAAACTTAGTGCTTTATATCTTATAAACCCACCATGAAACCTTAATATCTAAGAATGTATCAGAACATTATCCTAGCCAAACAATGCTGAATATATTAGTTTTGAGTTAAACACATCATCTAAGGTTAGATTAAACATTATACTATAAAACAGTGAGAACTTACCATAGAGATCCCTTCTCAAGTCGCAGGCAGCATCGAACTCCTCATATCCATGGAACCGAAAACGGTCCTCAGGGAAACAAACCGAACTATCCTCTAGATCAGAGAGGACAGAATACGATGAGAAGGTGATGGTGACACTTGGTTCAGCCACCCGATACAGAGTCTTGTTATTAGACCCGTAAAAACTGTTAAGCCTGTAAATGCCACCAACTTTCATGTGTGGCAGATAAGTATCTATCCTCCCAGCTGGAATGAAGCCCTGGATAACAGTTTCCTGTTATCAACAATAGAGAAATTAAATTAGGAAGCTAGACAGGAACTCCTAGAAAAATAAACACAAACATTAAAGATATTCAAACCGCAATGCATCAACAACAGAAATAAAGTTATGGTTCTATTACCAATAGCAAAAACTTGGTACAAATTCATTAAAAGAACCAAAGAATAGAACGCTAAGTTTGAATATAAACGATTTAGTAGCATCTCGACTAAACAATTTTTTTTAACTAAACCGCAAAAGAGAGTTCACTTTATACCTCTTGGTCAATGAGAAACATCTCGAGACCGATAAGCGTCTTCGTCACAACATTTCGAGCTTCCCATAAATGGATCAACCGAAATCTCAACTCGCATCCATGAGCTCCGAATTTCACATCCTTGAAAGACATCACTTCCACAGCTTTGGCGGAGACAATGGCTTTTCCCTTGGCGCGAGAGGAGACAGCGGCTTTGCCTCTAACGCCTAAAGAGACACCGGTCTTCGTACCTGCAGTGCAATATGAGCGTTGAATTCATCAATGCGTTTATATTTTCTGTAGACTAAACCATCAATATAATAAAAAAAAATATTGTTCATATCAGTGTCTTCAATCACGAAGCTCTAGACTCAATAACTGTTCTGGTGATCAAACGGACTCTATGATTTGATAACAAAACGAACCACAATATAAAATATATAGTTTGTTCATCTCATTGTTTTAGATCACAAAAGCTTCATACTCTATTTTTTTTCCGGTAATCAAACGGAGTATATAATTTTGATAACCAAAAGATCAGGTTCTTACAGTCGGGGTTCTTCGAATTAGGCACGCCGATCGAGAGGCCGGAAGAAACACCGGTCTTGCCGCTGGGTTTGATCAGACCGGAGGAGACAGACGCTTCGCTTTTGGTTTTCTTCGAGTGGGGATCGCCGTTCGAGAGGCCAGAAGAGACATAGGATGTACCGGTGGGCTTAATCGGTCCGGGAAAGGAGTCAGCATCAACGCCTTTTGGTTTCTCCGACAGGGTTTCTCCGTTCGAACTCATTGCAATTGCGATGTAGTAATGAGACTGTAGAACAAAATCTGATCGAAATAAAACTCAGATCGAGAGTTTTATAAACAAAATCTGAAGGAGGAAAACAAAGTGAATCCATTAATGAGATTAAAGAGAGACAAAGTGGAGGAGGTATTGATGTTCGAGGATGAAATCATGAAACTGAACAAAGAAGAGGAAGAGCAAAGGTTCTCGTATCGAAGAAGGCAAGCTCGAGTAATATTAATCCCGTGTATCTGTGTCTCAGTTATGGTGGGTTTTGTGGCCCAACATCATTTCACGATAGATAAAAAAAAGAAGAAATTTTCGTATGTCCGTCTATTATTTACGATGGGTTTAATGGCCCAACATCAATTCACGCCAGATTTTTTTTTTAAAACAGGAAGTCCAGATGACGTGTCAAATAAACAACTTTCTATTGGACGATTTTAATGTCCTAAGTGGACAGGCTCTCTAATCAGTATATGTTCCATTTATTACTTGTGTGATATTAGGTATATATTGCCTAAAGACATTATACATCCACGATGTGGGATGTTAATAAGTCACAACCTTGTAGTCTCTTACATGCTTGAGGGATACGTTTAAGCTTTACCATAATACAATATATATATATATATATCCCAGCGTTTTTTTTTAACGAAAAATATATCCCAGTTACAAAAGAAAACAACAAAGTAGGTTTCACAAAAAAGAGACACAAGATGGGTATTTACATGACAGGCTTGTAAGCTTATGCGTTGGAGTGTTTCTCATATATATGCATGACTACTTGTTAGCTTGTGTATTGAAATTATATACGCAAGTATGTATTATGTTATTGATGTATAATGTATACACTATACATGTCCCTTTCATTTGTAAGCCTTGTTTGTTACACATTGGTCTAGAATAGTCATTAAGATCCATATTCATCAACCACAATTCCACATGCTGCGTCTTCTTTTAGTTGTCTATCTCTATCATGTCGTTCACATTTTTATCATCAGTTTAGTTTTTTATAATATCCTAAAATAAATGGTCCAAAAAACGAACTTCGGAATTTATTTCTAATTTCTGTATCAAAAATTAAACTTAAGGACGTAAACTTAGCACGATTCTTATGTTATTTATGCATAAATAAATCAATACTAAATGATCTCATGTTGCATATAGACTATATGTAGTACACACATACTATATATATATATGTATATTTGTGTAAAATTTAAATAAAAACTAGATGATAATCCGCACGCAAGCGCGGATGAGTTTTTTTTTTATATTGATGTTTGTTTATTAAATAGTTTTAACATTTTGCAACATTACAATTTTTAACGATTGTAAAATGACGAATACAAATATTAGTCTCTAAAATGTATCATTGTTGTTGAAGATTTAACATAGTACAACTCATTTAAATTATTTTTATGACTTCATATGCACAAAATAAAATTAAGTTTTGTGTCTGACACAAATCACAAAAATCAGATAGGTAACGTCGATTTCAAAATAACGAAAGGGGGATTAAGTTTTCTGCTCTCAATTTGTTTACTATTGTCTCTCCATAAGTCTACTTCTATAAAATTGTGTTTTCGTTCTCGTTTCTGTTTTACTGATATGAGTTTTGTTTCTTTTTTTTTAACTTCTTTTGTGAATTCGGTGAATTACATAAGAGTATATTGATAAAGAATATGATAGTGAGATAGGATATTAGGAAGAAATAAATATTAGACAAATGATCAAATCTCTCATTATTCGAACAAACTCAAAAGTGGGTTTTTGGAATCTTGTCATAATATTTCATTAAAAGCTTCTTAGAATAAAAATCAAGACTAAAATATTTATTCTAAATGAAATAATATCTATATATATATATATTTTTTTTCCAATATTAAAAATCACTTCTATTTGAAGAAATGTATTGGAAGTTTTTTTGTTTATTTACAGTCATGTTTTTGGCAAATAAATAAAAAAATTATTTATTTACTTTATATGGTATATAATTAAACTTTAGTGATATTGACACACACATATATATATATATATAGTTTAGTTTTAATATAAATATTTATTATTGACATACTCATTTGATTTTATTAACATTTGTATATTTGTTGTAACAAAAATTTAAATCACAAAACTTTTAATGTGAGATTTATCAATACAAAGTTCAAAATAAAAATATTAAGATCTCAATAATTTTTCAATGCAAATTTTGAAATTAACATATTTATATATTTATATATAATATATAATTTAATTTAAATGTATTACTATATATATATCTATAATATGAATATCTATTAATGAGAATTCATATTCATATGATTTATGTTCATTTGTATATTGTTTGAACAAAAATGTTAAAAAATTGATCACAAAATTTTCAATGTGTGACTTTTACTATTTTTAGTATTGTATATTATTTTTAAAAATTCAAAATATAACATATAAGAAAAAAATATAATTTTTATATGATTAGCGTGATTGTTTAATTTTTTAATAATATAAAATTAAACAAAAATAGATATGATACAAAAATTGTTCTTAAATATGTATTATTCATAATCATTAATTGTCATATATATGTTAATCATATAGTAATTCAATAGATTTTATTTAAGAAAAAATTGAAATATTATTTTGTACACTACTAATCAATTTGATAGTTAGTTTAATAAAATTTATAATATATTTTTGTATGGAGAAATTATTTTCTAAGTATTCTAAGAGTCATCCTAATGATAATACGGAGTTACGAAAATATGTTGTTATGGATTAATACATAGGGGATTCCAATGGTTGTTGGTGGTTTTACACTTAAAATGATGCATGCGTCAATTTGAGTCCATTTAAAAAACAATTTCTAAATTTTTATAATGGGCTTCAGAATATTATATGACTGTTTAGTTTCTAGCCTAAGCCAATTAAGACAAATATTCATGAGATCAATCAGTTCACACCGCATCTATGCCTCAAATGTTGAAAAAAATATGCATCGTTAGTATGTTCATGATGTTGTTTTTGGTACACACCTCTCTTTGAAAAAGGCAGTTGATAACTGCGTAAGGCAATGCATCCCAAACTTTTGTATGAAACATCGAATAATAAATCTAGAAATATGCAATCAAGTCTGCGGAAATATATGCATCGATTCTAAAAGCAATGGGATGTTCAGTGTCCATTCAGATGGTAAGCATATGATGAATTGTATTTGCTCATTTTTAGGCTTAATTGTCCTGGATACTAAAGGTAGAATGGATTACGATATATATTGTTCGAAAAATATGCATAAAGCTTGATTGCTTTTACATATGAAAATTAAATTAGTAAATCTACATGGATTTTTTGTAATATATTTTAAGGCTTCGAATGGTAAGCAGATCAAGAAAACGCAGATCAAATCCAAAACGCAGATCAAGCAGAACAAATGCAGATCAAGCAGAACAAATGCAGATCATGCAGAACAAATGCAGATCTAACTGGTTAAGCTATTTTATCGAATTAGCGTATTTAACCAAATGTTAAAAATAAATTTGAAAATTAAATATCTAAAAAAAATACAAATTCTTATCAATTATTTTTTAATTAATTTAATAAATACAAAAAAAGTTTAAACATTATATAAAAGGTAAACACAATTAAAACAAAAAACCGTAAAAAAAATATCACTATAATAAATATATTGAAACTTAAAAATTATATAAAATTCATTAAAATAACAAAGAGTATTACTTGTCCCTTTAATTATTTTTATAGTACAAACAAGATCCCTTTAATTATTTTTATAGTACAAACAAGATCCAAAGACGTTAATTAGGGCTGGAGATAAAATCCTTTTCCTTAATTTTGAACCGAACCCGAACCAAAAAACTGACTCGTACCAAGTTCAAAATGTAAAAAAATAAATACCTGGATGTGTTTTGTAGGGCGTTATAAAACATATCCAAAGCGAAAGTGTTATTAAACTGAACCTCAACGGGTGAAAAATATCAAGAAAAATCGATCTGAATGTCCAAATTTATATAGAATATAAATGATATATATCAATGAATATTTAAAATTTAAATAAGTATATTTAATACTTCATTCTATGTAAATAACTATATATGTTTTATGTTTTTATTTTAAATTTTAGATTTTATTTTGGGTATATCCGAACTAATTTAATATAATCTGAATCCTAAATTTTTTTTTTTATATCATTTTCCTCAACCATAAAAATAATATTATTTTATTTATGTTAAATATTATCAATTATAAAAAATAAACTATAACATATATGTTTCCTTACCTATACATTATATAATTATTTAGTATCAACATATATTCTTAGATTATATAAAAAATAATATGCATGACTATTTATTATTAAAAATTATATAAAATTGTGAATATGTAATCTACATATACATAATTTTCTATTAAAATATTTATAGAATATATAAAATATGCTTATAAAATTCGTTTAAAATAAACTACTAATAAAATGAAAAATGGAACAATATATTAAATGTACTTTTGAAATGAAATATTATGTGAATTTAAAAGTGAAAGAAATAAATTAAATGAATATATTTATTGGTAGCTGGAGAAGAAAAAAAAAAAGAAAAACAAAACAAAAGACAAATGATTCTCATTGGCCCTCAGCATGTTTTTGGTGTCTTTCTTTTCTCTCCTGCAGATCATTAAATCAATGACCAAATTTATCCTGCATGCAGATTTTCAGATTTTCTTTTGTTCTGCATTTGAAAAATTGAATGGAAAAAAAATTACAGTTCAATCTGCATTGGTAATGATCTGCATATGTACTGCATTTGGACTGTGTTACATTCATAGCCTAAGTATTTTGATTTGTTGCACTGAATATTTTGCTTAATAGTACTACTAGATAGAATGATAGATAAAGGTTGGTGAGATATAGGTTGCTACTAGTAAATCGAGGAGACTCTTGAGCTTACTAATTTTGTTTTGTGCAAATAAATAGCTAGCTAGTCATCGTCAGCTCATAGCGGGTATCAATATACAATACTAAAAGGGGAATAAGGGCTCCCCTCATGCTTCCACGTCCTCACAAATAATCAACCAATAGGAAACCAGAAATGCGCCACGTCATACATTTGTTTTCTCGACAAAGAAAACATCTAATTTGGGCTGAACAAAATTGAAAATGGCCCTGTAAAGAACAGCCCATCTCTTTCTCGAACATGTTACCCTTCTACTCCGACTCTTCCAATTCACTATGTAACTACCCCTTTCGTGTTTCAAAAAAAAAAACTACCCTTTCATATTCTTTCTCTCTCTCCCGAGTCATCTCCTTCTGAAACTCGATCTGATCACTGAGAATCTACGACGACGAAGAAGGTGGAGGACGACGAGGAAGAATACAATACTAAAAGGGGAATAAGGGCTCCCCTCATGCTTCTACGTCGTCACAAATAATCAACCAATAGGAAACCAGAAATGCGCCACGTCATACATTTGTTTTCTCGACAAAGAAAACATCTAATTTGGGCTGAACAAAATTGAAAGTGGTCCTGTAAAGAACAGCCCATCTCTTTCTCGAACATGTTACCCTTCTACTCTGACTCTTCCAATTCACTATGTAACTACCCCTTTCGTGTTTCGAAAAAAAAACTACCCTTTCATATTCTTTCTCTCTCCCGAGTCATCTCCTTCTGAAACTCGATCTGATCACTGAGAATCTACGACGACGAAGAAGGTGGAGGACGACGAGGAAGAATGAGAATCTCAGGCTACGTAATCGTTGATTTATCTGTAACTGTATTCTATTGCGTCGATCGTAGTGTTCACGCGTGTCCCGTCGTCCTCATCCTCTCCAACAACGATCTCAACAGCGGCGGCGACGATCCCGGAGTCGGAGACTCCTCTAACTTCGAGGAATTCGGCGAATCCGAACCCAAATCCGAAGAGGAGCTCGATCCCGGCTTGTGGCGACGGAACTTTCGATAGGTTGATGGAGGAAGCGTTGGAGGAGATAGAGGCGGCTTATTCAGCCGGAGATCCACACTCGCAGTCGCTGATGGGCTTCGTCTACGGGACGGTGATGATAAGGGAGAAGAGCAAAAGCAAATCCTTCTTTCGCCATAACTTTGCTGCTGAAGGTGGGAACATGCAGTCAAGGATGACACTTGCCTTCACGTATCTAACTCTTCGAAACATGTAATGCAGTTGTCTCTTTCTTAATGCAACTTCTGGGTCACACTTCTACTTTGACGATGAGGTGATAGCAAGTCAAACTTTATTTGATGAGTAAGGCCCTTCATTGTAGTGCATAGGACATAACATGTTCTCATATGTCTTTCTAATGCTCTCCTTACATCCCACTTACCAGGTTGTGTGCCACAAACTATGATGCACGGGGACGGCATATCGTTGACGTCTCGCGTACCAGCGGCGTTTCAGGGACGGGGACGGTGCGGGGACGGTGTGGGGACGTTTCCGAAACGTTTCAGAGAGGCTGGGGACGGCAAAGGTTTCTGGGGACGGCATGGTTAGGTTTTGGAAACGTTTCCGAAACGTTTCGGATGTATAGTCGACATAATTTTGTAAAAGTTTGATTATTTACTTTTTCATACTCTTTTTATTTGGATAACAATTGAAAAAAAAAAGGAAACACGTCTTGTATAATACAATTAGGGTTATAAACTTTTAATCCAAGCTCTTATTCTTCATCTTTCTCACATCTAAACATCTAAGAAAAACACAGTAAGCATATCCCAAACTCTGGTTTTGGTTTTTTAATGCTCATGTAAAAGAAAGTCTTAGACAATATTAATATTATTATGGTGTTTTATTTTAGATGAGATTTATGCTTTGGTTTTAATATTTATATATACACATTTTTATATATACACATATATATATAGACGTACCCATGCCGTACCCGTATCCATAAATTTTAGATTTAGCCGTTTCCCGTCCCCGCCCCCGTCCCCGTATCCGTCTCGGTGCAACATAGGCCACAAACGTAAGTGACTCCACCAGTGGTACCGAATACGGTGGAGTCCAGAAGCTGGAGGCAGTTTCATTAGCGGAGTTGAACGCCTACGTTCTAACCTCACTCCACAAGTACGTTTTCTGATTTAACATCTACTCAAGCGTTCTAATATTCAGGACATTAAACCCATATAACTCACTTAAACACAAAATATTGAGTTCATATTCAGGACAATGTCTCCTCCTGCACATGCACTATATGTTTTAACGCAAGTGCTGTTGGAGTTGTGAGGTTGTTTCCTAAATATTATCTTAAACCTCCAAACTTTTCAAAAATCTTTTGACTTTTTTTACTCACCAATTTGTTAACATTCAAAGTTTGATGCTTTTAAAGATAACGTGTTGAGATGATGGTGGCAAATGGAGAAGAATCGCTGTCTTTGTTGCCTTCGACACAGCTATCACTAAGCTCACCTATGCCAGGGCCACAGAGGTTTCCAACCCTATTGTGAGTGACATCGACATACTCCGAGCATCAACTAAATTTTGATGTAAGTTAATAAAAATTTGTTGACATGGATTTTGCTTTACTTCAGGGTTATGGTGAGCAAGACCCAGCAGAATATAACCTCCCTTACTTCCTCCAAGACATTGTTCTGAAGAGCTACATTTCATCTCAAGCTTACAGAGTTAATTTTTCTTTCCTCCATGAGTTATTTACTGTCGCACGAATCTTTGACCCCAATCAGAGAAACCCAGGGCCCTCCTTTGCACTGCATGTAACTCATATAAAATTCTCGCCACTTGGGTCTCATTAAACAGCAAA
Organism: Brassica napus; assembly: GCF_020379485.1. Lineage (NCBI taxonomy): Eukaryota > Viridiplantae > Streptophyta > Magnoliopsida > Brassicales > Brassicaceae > Brassica > Brassica napus. The sequence goes on from NW_026014561.1 coordinate 64,269, forward strand.
CTACTTACAAATTTAACTGTTTGTCTAAAGGGTGAGGGCAACAATCGTGGTGACAATATCTCTGGAGAAAATTGTGCTTTTTGCAAGTACCCTGTCGGTGACTCCTTCTCAAAGGACACTCATCTTCCTGAAGCTAATGACCAGACCATTGGACCTGCAAGTGTTGTGCAAGAAGCGTCAAACACCTACCAGGTGGAGTCCAATAGTGAGAATGTTGATGATCCACAGGACCACCACAAAGAAGGCCCGCAAAGCTTAGTTTTCACCATGGAGCGGAATAGAGGAACAAATGTTTCTCCCATGCATATCGTCAAGGCACTCACATTATGTTTTTCCAAATAATAGTTATGACACTAAGTCTACCATGAAGTTAAACATTTTGCGTTTATGATATAGAACATATTTCAAATTTTCAGTAACTTTAAATAATGTCTACTCTAAGATTTTATTAAAAATTTATAGTCATTATATCAAACAATTAATAAGAGGAGGATATAAACCTTAGATAGAGTGTTCACGTAGGCGAAAATAATCGGCCAATGAAAAACTATATTTTTGTCATGTCACCTACTCTATTTGTTTTTGCAAAATGATCTTTTTATCTTTTTACTTAAACAATTATAATCAAAAATATATTTTTAGTGAAATATATTATTTATATAAATATAATTCATTATTTATTTACATAATAGTTTGTAAGGAAATATTTAGTGTAAATAATATCATAATTATAAGATACTAAAATAAATTGGGTTGGTTTTTAACTTTCACAAATAAAAAGCATTATTTGTAAACTTAGAAAAAAATATATCAAGAATATTCTTTTTCAGAAGTGAAAATAGAAAATTACGTCGGAGACAAATCCATCTCTATTATGTAATTCCTCTATTTTAGAGAAAAAATAGAGGAATACATTGGAGATGGTTTAAGGCATGGCCGACGTAAATGATCGACGTTGAGGTTTCAGCTTTTTTGATTCTTACTATTCTAATATTTCAATATAATTTGAATATTTCCGTTGCTTTATAATATAATGGTTTAAACGTAATTTTTATTTCACTATATAAATTGTTTTTATATTTCAGTGTAACTTTATACTTATCGGATATTGTGTGGCCAATTAAATTTTATAAATTACTGTGTAATTGATTAAATCCATATATTAAATAACAGTTTTTTAAAGTAATAACTTTTAAATATTACAGATTTTAACTAAAACTAGAGGATATAAGCCTCAGATAGATTGTCCACGTATGCGAAAATAATCAGTCAGTGAGAAACTATATTTTTGCCATGTCATCTCCTCTATTTGTTTTTACAAAATGATCCTTTAACTTTTTATTTAAACAATTATAACGAAAAGTATTTTTTTGTGTAATATATTATTTAAATAAATATAATTATATCTTTTTGACTTACATAGTAGTTTGAAAAGAAATATTTAGTGTAAATAATATCATAATTTTATAAAATACCAAAATAAATTGGGATGTTTTTCAACTTTCACAAATAAAAAATATTATTTGTAAACTTAGAAAATAATATATCAAGAATATTCCTTTTTAGGAGAGAAAATAGAAAAATACACCGGAGAAAAATCCAATGAAATTCTTCTATTTTAGAGAAAAAAATAGACGAATACATTGGAGATGGTCTAAGGCATGGCCGACGTAAATGATCGACATTTAGATTTCAGCTTTTCTGATTCTTACTATTCTAATATTTCAATATAATTTGAATATTCCCTTTGTTTTATAATATAATGGTTTAAAAGTAATTTTTGTTTCACTATATAATTTTTTTTTATATTTCAATGTAACTTTATATTTATTAGTTATTGTGTGGTCAATTAAATTATGTAAATTACTGTGTAATTGATTAAATTTATATATTAAATGACAGTTTTATAAAGTAATAACTTTTATATATTACATATTTTAATTAAAATTTATTACATTTTGAACCAAATAGAGTAATATATAAACTAACTCTATATTGATATGAGGACAAAATTGTAAAGTGGTCCCGCCTTGAATTTTTCTCATTCTTTGCATTGCTAATTGGAAGGAGATAATCACCATCTAATATTATGTTACTCTCACTATATTAGAAATGGTCGAACCGTAAACCAATTAAGGATGATGTAAGGAAGACATAAAGATGTATTTCCAGTTATCACAAATATAGAATCAATTGACAACAACTTAATTATCTCCAGCGTAGGACAACAAAGAAGAGTTTACATATTCTAATATTATAATATATCACTATATTAGTAGCTAAATCAGTTTTCTCTAGTATAAATACTCACTCCATTCTTGGAGTTTAAGCCGTTCTATCTGATGATATTAGTAGTTTGATCCAAACAAAAAAAAAAAAGTCAAACTGTACATTGTAATCGGAGAAAGAAAACAAACAAAAATCAACCGAAGACTTTTAAGGTATATGAAACAAAAATTGGAAATAGCAATTTTCTGAAATTAAAGAATAAGGCAATAAAATTATAAAAATAGAAAATAAAACAAAAATATACACAAAAAGAAAGATTAGTAAAATAAAATCATAATATAATTTTCATAATTGATAGTGCTCAGTTACACTAAAAGGTCTAAATTTACAACATACACAGTTTTATTTACATCTTTAAATCTATTATATAATTAAAATGATTCTAAAAAATGTGCCAGCATAAAGAGTTATAAAATATACGATAAAATATAATACATAACGTTAAAAATACATTATCACTGATCACTAAAAAATCATGTTAATAGTAAAAATTGAAATGACAACACATTTATTAAAATCATAGAACAGCACACAACAAGGTGTTATTAAATATACAAACTACAAATTAAATATGCTCAACGCAAACACACATAAAAATGAGACATCATATTTGAATATATTTAAATAAATAATTTTAAATATATTATATTCTTGATAATTTTAAAATTACTTAAAAAGAAGCTAAATTATTAAAAAAATAATATACAAATAAAACTAATTCACTATTTTGTAACGTCAATAAATGAATAAAAAATATATTATGTTAATAAATAGATTTTAGATTTTAAAGAATTCTAATTCATGTAATATTACAAAAAATTTTAAAAAAATTATTACAATTAATATTTTACAATTAGATATATTAAAATAATATACTAGATCGATATTCAATTTTCAGTTTTCAACTATTACAGGTACAAAAATATTATTAGGTACGCTTTTTTTTTTGAAAAGGGGGTTTTATATTTTAAGTAGGTTATTGGAGTACTTTTTCTTTTCGTGAATTTATCGAGATGAGATTCCGATCTTTTAAACTAAGATAATTTATGTTCTATACATAATTATAGGTTTTTACATAACTCTAAAATCTCGGACATCATTGTTCATATTTTATTAGTTAATTGTGTTACATATAATAGAAATACTTACTTCAAACTAAAAATATATAAAAAAAATCAAATTCAAAAATTAGTTATATATAATTTAATATACAAAAATTCGTACACAAATAAAAATGATAAACGCAATAAATTTAAATATATTATCCGCGCGTAGCGCAGAGACAGGATCTAGTTTATATAAACAAGTTTTTGGTGCAATATTAAACACGTCAGGTTCAATTAATATACCACACATCTAATGAAACTATCGAGGATGTCAATATATAAAAAAAAAAACTGTCAAGAGACTGAGAGAGGCATAAGTCCTGTGCATATGGACGTGTTCTCTGGTTAGTCTCTTCACTGAATCAGCTCGATTTCAGTAGTGTGCTGTGTTTGAATTCTGATTAAACAAATAATATGATTGTTAAAACTACACTTAAAATGATATTTACCTTGTGTGCTTGTCTTCTATAGTTTTCTGGTATTCTTGAATCCAAAATTGGAATATATATACCAAATTCTTGACCGGAATTTAAGTTAGCCGGTCTGGACCCCCGGTTATTGACGAAGTGTAAAAATGTGTCCACACTCCACACTGGATAAGGGGATCTTAAACTAATTTCAAAATATTTGGGATACATACGTAAAACCTACAAGAATAAAAGGGGTGATATATAAAAATGAACCCTCAAATTCGTATATTACCTACCTACTTTGATAAGAAAAGAAAAAAGAGAGGGTAGCTCAAAAGCCGTCCGATGAAGTTCTAGTTACACGTGTTCTACGATGAAGCAACCGACTATAAAGAAAGTAAATGAAAAGGAAGAAAAAGAAAGCAACACACAGTCGGCGCAAATCCGCCGACCAAAATCATTAAGGTCGTTTTCTTCCTCTTTGGCTCAACCAATCACACCTTTCTTTCTTCTTCTTCTTTAATTCATTAAAGATCCTTTTTATCTCCTTCGTCGCGATTTCTTCCGTTTCGGAGTTTTTTGATCTGATCGGAAGATAACCTAGGTTTTAGCTTCGTTAGAGTTATATATAATACTTTTGATCGATGAAGAAGAGTGTTGTTTCGGCGGAACAACAATCAGCGAAAGCTGGTGAACGAATCGAAAACGGCGACAAGGATAAGAAGAAGAAGCGCAGAGGTAGCCGTCGATCCAAGAACACCTCAGGTAACATCCGCATCATCGATAGATCTTGATTGGTTAATACTTAGTAGAGATTACTTGAATCTAATGAATATTAGTAGCCTCGCTTACAAAGCCTTTAATGTCTTAGGTTGTGTAGTAGAAGACATCCATGTAGAGTCATCGGATGGTAAAGCAAAAGATAATAATCCCAATGAGTTAACGAGAGCGTCTAATGTTGCTTTCAACTCTATGCCGTATTCTTCTGCAAGTCCTTTGGTTCCTTCTGCTGAAGTTAGTAAGCAGTTGTTGTCCAAGTCGTGCCCTGACCCTAGGGATTGTGAGCAGTCTTCTATAATGGATGCTGACTTGTTCCAGCAGGTTGATGAGTGTGTCTCACTGAGAAATATCTTCTCTTCACATTGGTCTCTCGATGCTGTCAATCAAGCTTTAGAGGTTTGTTTGCCTGAGTGTAATGTTCTCTTTATTAATTTTCTTGATCGAAGAAAGCTAATTGTGGTCTTCTCTTTGTAGAAAGGTGAAGTTTATAAGGCGCTGTTTCGGGTGAATGCTCATAACCGCAGTGAGGTAAGAAGTAACGTCTGAATTTTTTAAAGAGACTTGTTGTTTCTTCTGCTCATGTTGGATTCTTTTTTTGTTTTTTTCCTTTGAAGGCTTACTGTAAGATTGATGGAGTCCCTACAGATATTCTAATCAATGGAATCGCTGGCCAAAATCGAGCAGTAAGTTTTGGGTTGCTTTTTTTTCATTACGCTTCATGATTTGTGTTTGAAGTTCATACTTGTGTTTCTGTGTATAGGTGGAAGGAGATATTGTTGCTGTTAAACTGGATCCGCTCTCACTGTGGCCCAAGATGAAAGGATTTGTTACGGAAAATGTTGCCAAGCCTGAAGAAACCAACAGTCCCCCAGAAAAAGATGAGCGTCTCAGCCATTTGGAAAGAGGCGAGATAGATGCTCAACAGAACAAATGTTCAGTTATAGGACAAGGAGCTGAGAACTGTGTTAGTCGCAACTCTATGCCATTACTGGATTCATGTTCTCTTGGTGAGCAGACAGGAAATGGCACTGCGGTTGAGAAGCTATGCGTCATCCTTAGTTCCTTCCCCAACAAACGACCAACTGGACAAGTAGTTGCTGTTGTTGAAAAATCACTTGTAAGAGATTCCATTGTTGGATTGCTGGATGTGAAGCGATGGATTCATTACAAGGAAGCTAATGCAAGAACGAGCAAGTCTCTTTCTGATGATGATTACATCCAACTGATGCCTGCAGACCCTAGGTTTACTAAATTGATCGTTCCCTTCCATGCCTTACCTGGAGGCATTCGAGCAAGACTTGAGAGTATGGATCCAACTCTCGAGGCAGAGCTGGTTGCTGCCCAAATTGTGGACTGGAGCGAAGGGAGTCAGTTTCCCCTAGCTCAGATTACGCATATGTTTGGCCGAGGCAGTGAACTGGAGCCCCAGATCAATGCGATATTATATCAGAACTCGGTTTGCGATTCTGAGTTTTCTCATGACTCGCTTGCTAGTCTTCCACGTGCTCCTTGGGAAGTACCAGAAGAAGAGGTTCAGCGAAGAAAAGATCTTAGAGACCTGTGTGTATTTACCATCGACCCCTCAACGGCTACAGACCTCGATGATGCTCTATCAGTTCAAAGTTTACCCGGCGGTTTTTTAAGAGTCGGTGTTCACATTGCTGATGTCTCCTACTATGTTTTACCAGACACTGCCCTTGACACAGAAGCTCAGTTTAGGTCGACGAGTGTTTACATGCTGCGGAGAAAAATACCAATGTTGCCTCCATCATTGTCCGACAACGTAGGTTCACTTAATCCAGGAGTTGACAGGCTTGCCTTTTCCATCTTCTTGGATTTAAACAGAGAAGGGGTTGTCACAGATCGCTGGATTGGTCGTACTGTTATAAAATCGTGCTGCAAGCTTTCGTATGACCATGCTCAAGACATTATAGACGAGAAGCACGACGTTGCAGCAAATAGCCGGCCTGCTTTGCACGGACCTTTCGAGTGGAGTGATGTAGTTCGATCTATCAAACAGCTTAGTGAGATTTCAACCAATTTAAGGCAAAAAAGGTTTAGAAATGGAGCTTTGCAGCTGGAGAATTCTAAACCCTCTTTCCTCTTTGATGAACATGGAGTTCCGTATGAGTTTGTGCTGTACCCTACAAAGGCTTCAAACCATCTCGTTGAGGAGTTTATGCTTTTAGCAAACATGACAGCGGCTGAGGTGATTTCTCGAGCTTACCCTGACAGTGCACTGCTCCGGAGACATCCAGAACCTAATCTGCGCAAGCTCAAAGAGTTTGAAGGCTTTTGTGCAAAGCATGGTATGGAGTTGGACAGTTCTTCTTCTGGCCGGTTCCATGAATCTTTGGAGAAAATCACTGAAACCCTCAAGGATGACGCAGTTTTTGTAGACATTCTCAACAATTACGCTATGAAACCGATGCAATCTGCGTCTTACTTCTGCACCGGGAACTTGAAGGACTGTGTTGCTGAGTGGGGACACTACGCACTAGCTGTTCCTCTCTATACTCACTTCACATCTCCTCTTCGACGCTACCCTGACATAGTCGTCCACCGTGCCGTAGCGGCTGCTCTTGAAGCCGAGGAGTGCTTCTTAAAGCAGAAGCAAATATCAGTGAGAAGCTGCTTCACTGGTGTTCATTTCGATAAAGATGCTGTAGAATCTATGGAAGGCAAAGAAGCGTTATCTGTCGCTGGTTTGAAACATGGTGTTCCCTCCACTGAAAGGGTCTCTGAGATCGCTGCTTATTGCAATGAGAGGAAGCTGGCGTCTCGAAGAGTCAAAGATGCGTGTGATAAGCTCTACACTTGGTGTGTTCTAAAGAGAAAAAAGGCAAGTAGTATTAGAAACTTCTGCATCATAAGTAAAGCTTCTTATGTTTACGTTTGGTGATTAATTAATATCATTTTGTTTCCTTCTCTGCAGGTGTATCCATGCGAAGCTAGAGTAATGAACTTGGGACCAATGTTTATGACTATTTACATTAGCAAACTTGGCGTAAGTCTCTACTCATTCATTCACCATTTGTAAAACTATCGTAAATCTAACTCTTCTTATTTACGTTGCTGTTACAGATTGAACGGAGAATATACTACGACCGAGTCGAAGGCTTGTGTGCAGACTGGCTCGAGGCGACATCAACCTTAATCCTCGATAAACTCGAATTCAAAAGAGGTGGAAGAGGCTATCTGAAGCCCTTGAAAGAGGTTGCTTATTTGGTGAGTCCTAGTGACACATGCGCTGCTAAATGCAGTGCAATGTCTGTTACCGACACCACCGAACAGAGAGAAGAAGTTGTCCCTGCGGTTTTTCCTTTGACCGTTCAAGTATTCTCGACCATTCCTGTGGCTCTTCACGCTGTTGGTGGAGATGATGGTCCGCTCGACATAGGAGCGAGACTCTACGTGAGTTCATATTATAGATGATCTCTGAAAATCACAGGTAATAAAATAGCAGCTGTTATATATCTTTTCACATTACAGTTGCTGGAAAAAAAATCATGAATACAGTTTAGTTGTTGGATGATATTTAGATACATAGAGACCAACGTGGGGGACTTGCCGTTGTTTTTTTTGGTTCGGTTGGGTTCCTCATCGGTTCGAAGTTGTGTTTTAAAAATGTCTTTTGTTTTTCATGGATCTCGCTTTGCCCAATATGTTTTAGTTTTGGGTTGGGCGAAATCATCACAAACTGCTTACATGTATTGTTCCATTGAGAAAGGAACAAGTCTCTGCTACTGAACTTGCAACATACAATCTTAATTGTACATGTTTCAATTTATTTACAAATGCATTAGTGGCCAAAAGGATAATATGACAGGAGCTTGTGACTATAGAGTTCAGGACTGAGAATCTTGGGTCTCTGGTTTGATTCGGTGACGCATTCTGAGCTTCTTTCTTGTCACCTCACCTGATGTTTCAGCGTGAATCACGTTGTGCATGCATTATCTGAAAAGATGAGTGATGCTAGTGCGCTCAGGACTGAGAACACCCACGTCCCTCGTGCACTCACTGCAAATGAGAAAGAAAAAAACAGAGAATACAGGGAGCTTAAAATATTATGTCATGAATGAAGATTTGGTACTTCACAAGGAAGACCCGAAATACTATAAAGCTCTCCCAAGACTGACTTCCATTGCGACGCCTTAGATATTAGAATCCGTAACCTGCCACTGATTATAGGAAGGATCTTGATTTAAATAAAAATCCAACATTAGTCACTTTCACGAGCTATCTGAAAAGATGAATTACTTTAACAACTTGGCTGACACAAAAGGCCTACATGAAGCCACAAAGAGTAAGGGCCTGACTGGTTTAACCGCAGCGGTTGCGGTTGCGGAAGTTTGCGGATGCGGGTGGTTGCGGTTTCTAGCGGTTTTAAGAGATTTGTACGACTGGTTATGCGGTTAGAGATTTGTGCGTTTGCGGAATACTTATGACTGGTTAACTACCAAATGCAGCAGCAGTTAAATAATAAATTAACAATATTTACATTTTATACAATTATAAAAATATCAAAAATAATAATATTATAATAAATATAAAATTTATATTTAGAAAGTTATAGTTTAAATTTTTTAAAAATATAGAAAATATTTTTATTTTAAAGTTTTATAATATTAATTAAAATTTAATTGATATATTTTAGCATTTTTATAATTTCAGTTTAATTTTTTTATTGAAATTTTTTATTTTTGTATTTATATTGTTTTGGAAAAAAAAAAAAAAATTTATCCTCCCGCAAACGTCCGCAACCGCAAACGCTAGCTGGAACCAGCTTTTGAATTTATGAGGTTCAGAGCGATTTGGAGCGATTTGGAGCGGTTTAGAGCGGTTTGAACGATTGTTGCAAAACGCCAGCAACCGCTACCAACCGCAAAAGCTGCGTTTGCGGGTGGTAGCGGAAAAACCAGTCATACCCTAAGTGGAGTCGAAGCCAGCTTTCTCCTTCCTTTACCATAAGGTTTTATACCAAACCAATTAAAAATTTGGTGGCGTCATCTCCAGAGCGGCTTGGCCCACGAATCATGAGTCTTGTTATGCACTGACGTAAAAAAGACAAAAAAAAACATGTTTCTCGCGAATCAAAAACCATACAAAGCTTAAACGCGAAGAAGTTAATGTACCCGGACACGCACCGGTGTGATGCTCAGACAGTTTGGCTTCAGATCCTCTCTTCTCACTCCCGACTAAGCTCCACACAATCAGTAGCCTGGATCATCCCTCAAACCTGAGCTACTAGCCTACCATGGTCACGACCCAAAACAAATCGACTCAGCAAACTCAGAAACCGGTCCATGCATGCTCGGCTCCAAATATGAAAGAGTTATTATCATAGTTACATGGCTTTAAACTGTTGAATTTTTTTATTGAGATTAACATAAAAATGTTTATGGTCCCCTAAATTTCTGGTTGGATGGCGGTTTAAAGTATGAAAACCATTTTTTCCCTAAACCATTATACTGAATTTTTTTTGATGCATTTAAACTCGTATATAAATTTTGGCTCCTAAAGCTATTGTTTAATGAGTTTAGCACACAGGGCCAGCCTTGCGTGTAGTTGATCATTTCGTGGGGTCTCCGTTTTCTTAGTGATCTCTAGTTCTTGTGTTAATCAAAATGATAAAAAGGGCATGCTTCGATTCTCGTGTTTGGAATTTATTTGAATTCCTATTTGTTTTGGCACTGCTTTTGCAACATTGGAAGCTGCTGTTCTGTCAATTTGGATTTGTGCGATTTGGATATCCACTTTGTTCATGCCGGTACGGTCCCACGATAGCCTTTTACACCTTGCACTAATGCCCATGTCATCGATCAGTCCAAGTTTTCATCTTCAAGCCTTTTTCAGCTCGTTGACTCAAATAAGCATCTTCTAGTTTGTTCTTTAGAGAAGTGTTGATCTTAGGGTAAACATTGGCCTACGTTATTGATCTCTTATACGCACAAATATTTTATATTTTCTCTAAAGATGAAGAGACTTTGTCTCAAGTTTAAGAGAATGGTCTGTTTTCAAAAAAAAAAAAAAGGTTTGAGAGAATAGTCTCAAGTTTCTTCTTCGGTTCCATTTGAAAATAGACTTTGATTCAGTAAAGCAAGCTAGTAAAATGAGTTCATATTATAAAACGAGTAAAGTAGCAGACATTGTTTTCATCTCGTGTATTGATTTGTTTAGTTTAATTAGTCTTTGCAAGTCTTAGATTTAGTTAATTAATATATCAAGGTTGAATATTCTTTGAAAGACTGAAATTGATGTGATTATTGTATTGTTTGGGTCAGATTATCCTTTCCTATGCCGAAAGTTAAAAGTAATTGAATGCATTTATGACTTAGACTTTTAGATCTTAATGACAGCGATATTACCTTAATTAATCAAATACTAGAGCATCATAAAGGAATAGATACTCAGAGCAGGATCTCATAAATACAACAATAATAAGTTTATCATACTAAATTAAATTAAATAATTATTTTAAGATGATAGAAAGGCAAATGTTAACTTTTTTTTTTTTTGCTTTAAAAATGTTATAACTTGTAAGAGTGTTTTACTCTTTTTGGTAAGTTCCTCAATAATAACCATTTATCTCTATCTCTATTTTCCTCTTTCGTTTCTTCATTTTTCTTTTTGTTTAATATTGTAGTATTTTCAGAGATAAACTAGCGTAACAGATATATTTTTCTAGTAGATATCTCCATGTAAAATGTGAATGTATCTGGCATTATATAACTACTATCCCATGTGAATTTTATTAGAAAAGAAAAGATCAGAGGGCTACTAATGCGGAGTGCACCATGCGAGGATGTTTGGTAAAATGTTTGCTTTCATTCACAATTTTGATCCAAACCCATTTTTTCCTGCATCTTCACTTTATTCCTATACTAGTGGTTGGCCCGCCCTACGGGCGGGTGAGTTTACACTAAAATTATTTTATATGAAAATATATTTTAATTTTATTATAAAATTTTTAAATTTATTTTATATTGAAATTATAAATATAATATTTTTTATATTAAAGCTTTTTGATGTTTTTTTTGTTTGTTTCGTGCGGGAAATTTATATATTTTATTTAACATTTACTTTATTTAAAACATATATTTGGCTATATATTTTGTATTTTCTTTTTTTTTATTCCTGTTAATTTTTTGAGCTTACCATATCACTTTAAATTCGTAGGGGCTATGTTATGTTCGCTTTAAACGATTTGTAGCTTTTATTGAGATAATTTCTAAAATAATTTAGTGGGGCTCTTCTGCTTTATATTGATTGTGTATATCTTTCTATATGTTTGTTTTATTTTATGTTATCTACTTTTATTTCTGACTTTTTATATATTATATCAAGTTGTTTAATGATATTCGAAACTATTATATTCTTCTGAAATGTCATTCTTTAGTTTTTATGAAAGTAGTAAATACATATTGAAATAAGTCGTAAATTTGTAGATTTGTAGCATTTTCATTTTCTTCTTGTTATTTTTCGGTCTGAATTTAGATTGTGTTTGCAATTTAATTTGTTAATGTCTGCAAATTTTCATGAAACTAATCGATGTTCCTATTGTTTTAGTTTTTGGTGTATAACCTTTCTAAATTTACAATTTTGCGATTATTAATATATCCAAAAACCACATAAAAATTTACAATTTTTGCGATTATTAATTTTTATTAACAAATAAGTTAATGTGTTAAAATTTTATATATTATTTTTATTTTATATGTAATATTATCAATGAATCAGATAATTTTTTAATAAATTCTAGATTATTATATTCAGTTTTAAGTTTTAGTTAACTTATAAGTTGGATATAAGGTAATAATATATATTTTTAATATTTTATATATGAATAAAAATTAGCATTTATCTTTAAATTTTGGTGTATTTGAACTTATTTATTACTGTATAAGTAATTGTTCAATAGTTTTGTTAAAAGAATTTGTCATGTAAGATACATTATATAATGTCTGCAAATATTAAATATAAACATAAGTATAGCATAGAATCGAGAGAATATTCTACTTGACATTAAAATAGCGAAGAATTTCACAAAAACTATTAAACAACGCTGCGAAGATTGGAACCATTAGAAATAGTATTCTCTTTAGAGTATTATGATCTTCAAATAGACTATTAGATGTTGTATTGCTTCTATCTTCAAAGTATCATTCAAGGAGTTGAGGATATTCTTTCCGTAGTGTGAACTCTCAGACTAAACACCAGAAGGAAATCTTCTTCATCTGGAAAGCCAAATCATAATCTCAAAAAATACAATGTTACATGGTTACCAGAAATGGAAAACTAAATCAGCATAAAAGATAGCGCAGTTGATGGCATGAGAAGAAGAAGGACAAGAGAGACTAAGAAAGATCCAGAAGCTGAGGCGTTAAAAGTTAGAAGAAACCTCTGATATAGGTCCGTGATCTCACATGACTTGGCTGATCAAGATGTCCTCGATTGGGGACCTGAATATAAATAGATGGGTGACTCTCCCCTGAACATGAGTCAAGTACCCTTCATACAATGCAAGTAGTTCTAAGAACAACAATAAACAGTTCTGGGAAATCTTAAAAGTTGCAAGTATAAAATCAAACTTAACAGCTGACTTCATACTCATCCACCATGAAATTAAAAAAAAAAGATAAGAAAGTTATGTTTCATTCGATATATGAGCCTTAGCTCAGGTATGATGTTCACCTTAAAGTATATTCTCTCTATGTCACTCAATTGCCAACAATGGGTGTTAGAATGCGACGTTGCTATGAAATTATGTCACATATACTGTCGGTTTTATGCTTGTCTTCAACCTGCATAATGAAAGAAAAACACTTGAAAGACAATCAGTTAAGAAACAGAGCCCGAGCTGAAGGTAATTACTAAGAACATTGAAGTGACATGTTGACACCTTTATATTTTTCTTTTTTCTTGGCATTTTCCCACATCTGAAACTGTAAGCGGCTTCAATGGCGTTTTTCCTTACCATATCCTGTAAAGCTAACCTCTCTCTCTCTCTGATAATACACAAAACCAATACAAAGTAAAGCTCAAGAGGACAAATATAACCAAACGGTACTGCCTGAGGCAAATGCAGACCTTATTATGTCCCAAGTTGAGAAGGTTTGTATCGAAATAAATAGCAAAGCTTCCAAAAATATTGATGAAAGCTCGGACGACACAATCTCCCAGGATTAAAGAACGGAGACAACGATCATCTAAAGCTGCAAACTTGGTGCAATCACAACTCAGGCTCTCATGTGATCTTAAATCCTTTGAAATCTGCAAGAAAAGAACCCATTTAAGCGTATAACCAAACATGGGCTACGTGATGTTAATTGCAAGAGATACAAACAAAAACACAAGCTTGCAGCTTCAGTTAGGTAATAAAGAGAAAACTGTCCATAAAAATTCATCTGGGTATCTTCAATCGTTAAATCTATCAAAACAGAGATTGAATAGCAAAGAATTGAAGAGGCAAAAAAAAACCTGAGAGGAGACGATGGAGAGTTACAGATCCAGAATGATTCTAAACAGCAAAGCAGGGTAGACGTCTTCTTCTAACACCAAGAAAATTGGTGTTGAGTAAAGGAAGAATAAAAATTGGATCTTTTTCCCCACTTTCCTTCCATATCCAGACAATCCTCCGCCTCCGAAGTCGACGTCGTAGTCAACAAATCCTCTCAGATTCGCCGTCGTAGAATTGAAGACCACAGAGTAGGGCTACTTGAATGCAAGCTGGTTCATCGTTGCTGAACGAAGGAGGAGCTGAGACGACAGAGCTGGTTCATCGTTGCTGCAACACAGTAAGATCTCTGTTATTGGGCCAGTATTTGTGAAACTGATAACAAAGCCCGTATAACCTACAAAAACTAACTCGTGAATTCATTTTACTTACGCCACGTGTCACGTTTTAGAGATAGGAGAGGTGAGGTGGTTCAATGTGGAGAGTTTCTCTTCAACTTTATTAGTATAGATTTCTTTCCGTATCAAGTAATTGATATCCACCGTCCGATTTGGTAGATCACCTACACTTTACAGTTTTCACCAACTATACCCAATATGAATCGTTGATCTTTTACACACGGCTCATTTTAGTCTACGCTTTTATATAAATAAAAATAAAGTAAGACTTACTATGAACATATACTAACATTTATAATTATTCCTTCCAAAGTCTAACTCAACTTTTATATAAATACAGAAAATTCTCCCCAAAAAGTTTAATTGTTGTAGAAAAACTATCATGATCAAATTTTTTAATTGAATCATCTCTTTATAAATAGTAAGTGGATTTAACCAAGTAACCTTTATGACGTCAAAAAAAAAAACAAGTAACCTTTATTTTTTCTCTAAATTATATAAATGTTATTTATCGTCTCATTTTAGTAATTCATCTGGATAAACAAATGAATATACTTTTACTATAAATATATACTAACCTATATAAATATTCTTTCCAAAGTCCAAATCAACTCTTATATAAATATAGAAAATTCCCCTCTAAAAGGGAAGATATTTCAGCAAAGTTAAAATTTGAAAACAAAAGGTTTAATTATTATTATTACAAAAACCAAAATTAAAATATTGATAATAATAGAGATGTGTGTGTGGCGGCACGTGCCGGGCCTGCAACAGTAAAGCTAAAAAGCGTCCCGTCAAGACCGGGACTTCTTCTTCCCTAAACTCACGATCCAACGGCTACCCTTCTTCGCTTTTCCTAATCAACCGTCAGATCTTAATCTAACGGTCAATATTGAATCTAACTCCATTAAAATAAGCTCCAAAACTCACATCTCTCTCTCTCTCTCTCTCTCTCTCTCTTTCGATCTCTCTAAGCAAAGTGAGCTTGGCTTCGCCGTGAAAAAACGAAACCTCTCTCTTTCTCCTCCGTTTTGCGATGCTCGTCACGGTGGTGCGGTGGTGGTTTGGCCGGTGATCAGTGTCGGAAGATTTGGCCGGAGAGATGAGCCAATCGAAACTAACGAGGACTCAATCGTCGCTTCTCAGATCATCTCCGACGATTCGATCGTCGATTCACAGTCTCTCTTCGATCACTGAACGAGACTTCAGCGAAGCCTCTCGCAACGATCTCGAAGCAGGCGAGAAAGAGGAGAAACAGAGGAGGAGCAAAAAACAGAGTAAATCAATTAACCGAACCGGTTTAATCCGAATCAAACCGGGTCTAACCTTCACACTCGCTTCCCTCAGCCTCGCATCTTTCTTACTCTTCTCCGTCTTCTTCTCTCAAACCGGTACATCGGAGAATCTCCTCCTCGGTTTAATCTTCCTCGCCGTCGCTCTCTTCTTCGCGTCGCGAAACATGGCGGTTATCAACCAAACCGTGCTCGCAATCAAACAAACCAGTAAAAAATTAACTCTCCGAACCAAACCGAAACCGGTTCAATGGTATATCGGCGATTCGAAACCGGAACAAACCAAACCGGAAGAGTTCGTTAGAGAAGGAGTTCAGCTCTTCAGTAACGGAGATATTTACGAAGGAGAGTTTAACAGAGGAAGAAGCCACGAAGTGGAGTTTACTACTATTACGTTAACGGACGTTACGAAGGAGATTGGGTCAACGGAAGATACGACGGCTACGGAATCGAGTCTTGGTCCAAAGGAAGCAAGTACAAAGGACAGTACAAGCAAGGAACTAGACACGGCTACGGAGTTTACTGGTTTTACACCGGAGATTCTTACTCCGGCGAGTGGTTCAACGGTCAAAGCCACGGCTTTGGTGTTCAGACATGTGCTGATGGAAGCTCTTATGTCGGAGAGTTTAAGTTTGGTGTTAAACATGGACTTGGATCTTACCATTTCAGGTAATAATAAAGTTTGTGTCTTTTTTTTTTTAATTACATGTACGGATCTCTCTGTTTTTTTCTTTTTTTTTTTTGTTATGATTTGTTTTGTAGGAATGGTGATAAGTATGCAGGGGAGTATTATGGAGACAAGATTCATGGGTTTGGTGTTTACCATTTCGCTAATGGTCATTATTATGAAGGAGCTTGGCATGAAGGTCGTAAACAAGGCTATGGTACGTATGGGTTTAGAACCGGAGATGCAAAATGTGGTGAATGGGATGATGGTCATCTCGTTAACCGGCTTCCTCTAGAGACCGGACCGGTTCATAAAGCCGTTCAGGTAAATATTTATATTTATATGATGAAACTTGAGGTTTGCCGTGTATTCAAAATGCTTTTGTTTTGGGTCTAAAGGGTAAAACTTTAGTAGTGTGACGACTAAGTGGCGCTTAAACTGATTTTTTACAAAATTTATTTTGTTAATGACCGATTTACTGCTTAGTCGATTTTTGGAACATTAAAATTTGATTATACTTAAAATTAACTGCAGAGTGCTCGAGAGATGGCGAGAAGAGGCGTGGATCAGAGACGGGTGGACGAGCACGTGATGCGAGCTGTAGCTGCGGCTAATAAAGCTGCTACGGCTGCGAGAGTTGCAGCTGTGAAAGCAGTTCAAAATCAGATGGATGGTAAACTTTGTGAACAATGAAAATGACAAAGTTAAAGATGACATTAACAAAGGGTGCCTTTTTTTTTATTGTAGCCCTTGTGATCTTAAACTATGAGAAGTTTTCTTTTAACTAAGAATGTAAATGTAAATAGAAGAAGTCATGTTTCTGTTCATCTTTTTTTTTTTTGTACAACTTATGTGGTTGATTGATCTGAATCACTGACATGTAGATTTGTTTAGTTTGCTTGAAATCAATCTTCTTCTTTTTTGAAACACCTCTTGAAATCAATCTTCAAATCGAATCTATGTTTGGTTTCCTACTTGATTTGATCTCCTCTGTCTTAAGAAAAAACATGAATAAAATAAATCAATATATTATTATTATTATTACTATGACAAAAACAGGAGGAAGATTCTTCGAGCCCAGACTTGTCAACGTAAGCTAGATTGTAGCCATATCAAGTAAAAACTCTCAAGGCAATGGATTTCTATGGCCTGAGTACTGTAAGTGGTCTGACCAAATTAGTTACCACATTTCAGAACTTCCAGGAAACTTCCTTTATATTATGCATGTATTAGGTGAACGTATTAAATATTTTATAGTAGCATTTATTATATTAACATGTACAAACTGTACCTTTATCACTTTAATGACTGCACCATCCAGATTACTGTTTCACAGTTTCAGTTGTTTTTTTGAAAAAATATTACTGTTTCAGTTGCATAACGATTGTAAAGTGTAATGTTAAAAAAAAAAAAACGATTGTAAAGTGTAACCTTATAAAAAAAATAACAACTCCACTATTTTATTACCTACATTTACAATGAAACCAAAAAAATTAA
>NW_026014562.1:0-33419 GCF_020379485.1 Brassica napus
TAAAAAAGCTATTTCAGAGCCCATTCGATCCATATCGAAGCCCATTCCCGAACCACTCTCTCATAAGCATAATCCGTGTTCTAAACATCCAGTGTTAAATTTTTTTTTAAAAAACACATATGTTGAAATTATTAGAAAATATCTTTATATGACTAAAATCCCTCATTTCTAAGCCCTGCCACATGGGCAAAATATTGTGAACCAACCAAGATGCCATGTCATCCGGACTGGCTTGAGTTAAAAAAAAGCTATTTTCAGAGCCCATTCGACCCATCTCAAAGCTCATTCCCGAACCACTCTCTCCATAGCATAATCCAGTGTTCTAAACATCCAGTGTTAAATTTTTTAAAACACTCATATGTTAGAAATTGTTTAGAAAATATCTTTATATAAATATTTTTTTCTTGAATAATATTTAATTATAATTTTTTGTATCTTTTTAACTTTTATAATAAAAATATTTTTTTCAGATAGCAACAAAATATATATAAGAATCCTACTATATAAAAGGGACTAAATCCCTCATTTCTAAGCCCTGCCACATGGGCAAAATATTGTGAACCAACCAAGATGCCATGTCATCCAGACTGGGCTTGAGTTAAAAAAAAGCTATTTTCAGAGCCCATTCGACCCATCTCGAAGCCCATTCCCGAACCACTCTCTCATAAGCATAATCCCGTGTTCTAAACATCCAGTGTTAAATTTTTTAAAACACTCATATGTTAGAAATTATTTAGAAAATATCTTTATATAAATGTTTTTTCTTGAATAATATTTAATTATAATTTTTTGTATCTTTTTAACTTTTATAATAAAAATATTTTTTTCAGATAGCAACAAAATATATATATAAGAATTATCTTATTTTAAAATTTTTTGATAATTTTATTATATTATTTTAGAATCAATTATTTAATATTAATATAACATATAAATTTTATATGATTAAAATAAAATTCGTTTTTAATTATATATAAATTCATTAGGGTATTGTTTTAATTAACACATTAGCGAATCAGTTAGAAATTAATAATAAATCAATAAATTTCAATGTTTATATAATTTATTAAAGATTCTCATTTTTTTTTAAAAATCATAAAAAAATCTTATGTCGTAGACATGCATAATTAAACAAACCAACTAAAAGAAAAAATCTAATTTCTTTTTCTAAACTCATGCATTTTTTTCTTTTGACTAATTATCTTCTTTTTCACCTACTTTTTGTATCTTTAAAAACTAAGAACAAACATGAAATTTCTTTTGGATTCAAATACTCTCTCTCAGAACTTTGAAAATTTGAAGATTACAAACTAAACCAATTTCTAAATGATGTTCTCTTGTGTTGTACTTACCAGATTTTTTCATTTTAAGTAATTATAACATTATTATCATTTTCATGCATTTTAGAAAGTGTTATTGGGAACAAAATAATAAGTCAGTTAAGTGGTTGACAAAAAAAACCTCAGTTAAGTGGCTACAAGACGAACTAGAGTAATCTAAAACCAATGTTTTTTTCTTTTTTGAAACTTATCTAAAACCAATGTTATTATCTAGTAACATGCTTAATGCAGAGAAAGTTGTAAAAAAAATTTTCAGAGCCATGTCATCCGGACTGGGCTTGAGTTAAAAAAAAGCTATTTTCAGAGCCCATTCGACCCATCTCAAAGCCCATTCCCGAACCACTCTCTCATAAGCATAATCCAGTGTTCTAAACATCCAGTGTTAAATTTTTTAAAACACTCATATGTTAGAAATTGTTTAGAAAATATCTTTATATAAATATTTTTTTCTTGAATAATATTTAATTATAATTTTTTGTATCTTTTTAACTTTTATAATAAAAATATTTTTTTCAGATAGCAACAAAATATATATAAGAATCCTACTATATAAAAGGGACTAAATCCCTCATTTCTAAGCCCTGCCACATGGGCAAAATATTGTGAACCAACCAAGATGCCATGTCATCCAGACTGGGCTTGAGTTAAAAAAAAAGCTATTTTCAGAGCCCATTCGACCCATCTCGAAGCCCATTCCCGAACCACTCTCTCATAAGCATAATCCCGTGTTCTAAACATCCAGTGTTAAATTTTTTAAAACACTCATATGTTAGAAATTATTTAGAAAATATCTTTATATAAATGTTTTTTCTTGAATAATATTTAATTATAATTTTTTGTATCTTTTTAACTTTTATAATAAAAATATTTTTTTCAGATAGCAACAAAATATATATAAGAATTATCTTATTTTAAAATTTTTGATAATTTTATTATATTATTTTAGAATCAATTATTTAATATTAATATAACATATAAATTTTATATGATTAAAATAAAATTCGTTTTTAATTATATATAAAATTCATTAAGGGTATTGTTTTAATTAACACATTAGCGAATCAGTTAGAAATTAATAATAAATCAATAAACTATCTAAAAGTCTAAAACCTAATAAAATATGACAAATAAGAAAAACTAACTGAATTTTAATATAAAATATAAATTTAATATTACTAAAATAAAATTATTTTAATATATATATATATATAATATTAATTAAGGGTATTTTTAAATTAATAAATTAGTGACTTAGCTAAAAATAAATAATAAATCAATGATTTAGCTAAAACCTAATAAAAACATGACAAATAAGCAAATTTACTAAAATTATGGATAATATAAAATATGATTGACTTTTTTAATACAAAATTAAAATAAGAGTTTTGTTAAATAAAACATAAGTTTGCCGTATCGGTGTTACAATAAAAAACAATCATTAATAGTGTCGTAGGAATTATGTCTTTCCTATTAGCGAATAAAATTGAAGCAGAGTGTTGGAGGATAGCTCAATGTATCGACGAGATTATGGAGATTGATATGGGAGTTGAGGTAACGGACACAACTGTTCCTCCGCAAAGAAACGCTCCTGCTAGACATCCTGGATAAATGAAAGAGACATATCTGGACTTGGCTTTGTGTTAATGGATGGTGACTTTCCAATGCTGTTTGGAGCAAGGCCCGATATGCACACACTAAATCACCACTTCAAGCGGAAGCTGAAGATTTGCTATGGGCAATGCAAGTGATACTGAAGTTTGGACACAGAGAGATGGTCTTTCAATCGACTGTGAACAACTGGTTATACTCATTCAAAAGGAGGAAGATTGGCATGCGTTGGACAAGGAGCTCGACGAAATACAGGCTGTATCCAAAGAATTTTCTGAACTTTCTATTGCTTATATTCCTAGATCTTTAAATTTCCGTACGAATAGCCTAGCAAAAGGTGTCCGATCACGCGCATCTTGATCAGCTTTTGTAAACCCTTTTGCACCAAGTTGGCTAGCCCCACAAGCTAGCACGAGGGTGCCAAAAAAAGGAATAAAGTTGAAAGTGAAACTAAATATCCCAATGAACAAATTTATCAGAAACCCATATTTATGTGGATGTCTATATGGGACAAACAATTTTTTTAGACAATTATAGAATATAGTCACGAAAATCAATCCTAAAATATATAATTTAAAAAAGCCATTTAAACAAACTATCAAAATTTTCAATATTACACCAAATAAAAATATAAAGGCCAACTATATTTTCTTCATGTATAATGTGTTGTGGTAAGATTTAAAAAAATTAACAGTAAGGAAAAATTAGATTTTTAATTCTAAATTTACAGTTAAAACATAACATTTTATAAAACTAAACAATTGACATAATAGTACAAAAATATGAAAAAAAAATAAAAATACTATCCGCGCGTAGCGCGGACAAGGACCTAGTATGAATAAGAGTAACTGAGTAAGACAATAAAAATCCATTATTTTCTTCATGGTGGTTATAGGTCTGTAAGGTCCGGCCCGCAACGTAAGCGACAGAAGCGGCCGCTTAGGCCCAAATATTTTCCAGGTCCAAGCCTAAGGCGTAAAGTGCCTTCCGTTGAGTTTTTTGGTTCATTTGCATAATAAGTTAGCTACATGTTTTCAAAAGGACAAAGGATTTATGGGCTTTTAATGTATTTACTTACAGTTCTAATGTAAAGGATTTTTAACATAGTGTAATGTAAATACTTCGAATCAATGTTAAAATAAGTTTTACTAAAAGAACTGATTATATTCATTTCCTGATTAATATGGAGTGATGTTTATTTTTTAGGTCAAAACAATTAGATTACAAATAACAATTATATTTTACAGAAGAACAAGAATATGCAATACGCCAAATCACAACTTTAAAATTTAGATTTGGTTTTGTATAGTTGTGCATAAACTCTTTTTTATCAAATTCATTTTAAATAATATTAACATTAAAAAAATGTTGCGTGACACAACATCTAAAGAACTTAAAAAATAATAAACCAAATAATACCAATATTTAAAGTTTTTTTTGAATGAACAAGGTCTACAAATATGTAGACTAGTAGAACACTAGGTGTTCTTAAATTCACACAACTGACTAGAGTACACTTTTTAGTCTTGAGTAGGGCATTGAATTGGCATGGACCGGTATCCGTTGTACGAGAGCAGCCATTTTCCTTTTCTTTTCTTCTTAGATATATTTTTATATTTGAAAATTGATGAAGTTATAGAATATAGTCATATACTAGAAGCAATGTAGTGTGCTGTGTGCAGGTGATTTTTTGTTTTTTCACGTGTTTTAAGGTCAAATACTTTAGTAATGTGTTTTTCTTATAATCTTACACTATCATGACTATGCATGATTAGTGTGCAAATTAAGTTTACGTAAAGAAGCTTAAAGTAATAGATTTGGTATTTCACAAGCTAATTTGTTGAACAATGTTTTTTTTGTCATAATTTGTTGAACAATGTTAAATACCAGAATTGCAAGTTATATTTTTTATCAGGATTTATTTCTGAAAGATTCACAACTCAGATAGCTGTCAAATGGTTTATTATGATTTAATGAGCCAATACAGTCCACATTAATTATTGATGTCAGTGTACGTAGTGATATAGACTTACTCATCAATTGGATTCATATATTCCATATTTTTAATTTGTAATTAATTAATTGATACTCACCAATGTTCACATGCAATGTACATGAATCCAATTTTTAAACTAAAAAAAGCGAGATATATATAGTGCATGCTTTGTCATTGAAACTAATATTGTAAAATTAAATAAACATCATTATCGGAATTTAAGCAATAGATGATCACTGTCAATTGCAATGCTTTGGAAAATGTATGTGTGCTAGTTGCTAGAAGTTCATATTAATAATTTAGATATCAAGAAATCTATATTAAGTAGTTTTATTTAGCTAGTTTAAACTTACAAATTATATTGTTTGAAGTAATAAATTATCATAAGACTAAAATATAAGGAAATGTTATGTAGTAAGATAAAAAAAAAATTGCTCACCATTTAAAAATGAAGATTTATATAGTCCTTAATCCAACAAAATCTCAATATTTGAGGAAGAGACGTTGATCTTATTGTTAAGCTGGAGAACAAAGAACAAAGAAAATGCTTAAAGGTGATATTTTTTAAGAATATTATCTCATATTTATAAGGTCAAATACTAAAACAATACTGTGTGTTTTTAATCTTACATATAATCACATGACTAGTTACGTGAATGCATGTTACACTTAACATGCATCTTTTCGTTAAATAGTTAAATCAGAAAAAGACAACCGATGAACGAGATTACAGGACTTGGGGTTATCCGTATGTGGCTTTACGAGAGCAACTGTTTTTCTATGAAAAGTGATTTAGGGGGACCTGGCTGATACGGCGTCGTTCTTTTGCAAAGGACATGCCAAAACGATAGATTTTAGTTTGCCAAAAAGAATGTTGAACCAAAAAAGGCCCACCGTATTCCTCCAAACATTATAGTTTTTAAATATATATGATACAAGCACTGTAATAGTCTCCGTTGAATTTCCTTTTTGTTCATTTGCATACATTAGCTGCCTATACATGTTTTCAAAAGGCAAAGGATTTTATGGGCATTTTAATGTATTTACTTACAATTCTAAAATGTAATAGTTTTTTTTTAACATAGTGTATTCTTCCAAGAATGTAAATACTTCAAATCAATGTTAAAATAAATTTTACTAAAAGAACTGATGATTATATTCATTTCTTGATTATTATACAGTGAGGTTTATTTTTTTGGGTCAAAAACAGTTAGATTACAAATAACAATATTATATTTTACACAAGAACAAGAATATGCAGTACACCAAATCACAACTATAAAACTTAGATTTGGGTTTTTATAGTTGTGCATATACTTTTTTATCAAATTCATTTTAAATAATATCATCATAAAAATAAAAAAATGTTAAATGACACAACATCTAAAGAATTTAAAATATAATAAAACAAAACACCAATATTTAAAGTATTTTGAAATAACAACCAAAAAATATGTAGAACTAGAACACTAGCAGGTGTTCTTAACTCATACAGCTGACCAGAGTACACTTCTTTCTTAGTCTTGAGTAGGCCCTTGAATAAGCATGGACCAATTCCATTACGAGAGCAGGCGCTTTCCATTCTTTTCTTTTTAGATATATTTTAACTTTTTTAGATATATTTTATATATATTAAAATTGATAACGTTATACTAGAAGCAATATTGTAGTGTCAAGTGTGCTGTGCATGTGATTTTTGTTTTCTTCACGTGTTTAAGGTCAAATACTTTAGTAATGTGTTTTTCTTATAATCTTACACTATCATGACTACGCATGATTAGTGTGCAAATTAAGTTTACGAAAAGAAGCTTCGATTAACAGATTTGGTATTTAACAAGCTAATTAGTTAATCAATGTTAACCTATCAGAATTGCTAGTTATATTTTTATTAGGAATTTGATTTTTGAAAAAGTTTACAGGGCTGTCAAATGCTTTAATATTATTTAATGAGAATACAGTCCACATCAAATTATAGATGTCAGTGTACGGAGTGATATATTACTCATCAATTGGATTCATATATTTCATATTTTAATTTGTAATTAATTAATTGATACTCACCAATGTTCACATGCAATCATGAATCCAAATTTAAAAAAAAAAAAAAAAAAAAAGCGAGACAGTGCATGCTTTGTCGTTGAAACTAATATTGTAAACTTACATAAACATCGTAATCGAAATTTAAGCAATAGATGATCATTGTGAATTGCAATATTTTGGAAAATATGTATGTGTGCTGGTTGCTACGTTCATATATTAATTATTGAGATATCAAGAAATCTATATTAAGTAGTTTTATTTAGTTAGTTTAAACTTACTAATTATATGTTTGAATTAATAAATTTTCATAAAATGTAAGGAACATTATGTAGTAAGATAAAAAAATTGAGGAAGAAACGTTCATCATAAATCATCATAAGACAAGTTACGTGAATGCATGTTAACATGCAACTGTTCGTTAAATAGTTAAATTACAAAAGGCAACTGATTAACGAGATTACAGGACTTGGGGTTATCTGGCTTTACGAGAGCAACCGCTTTTCTTTGAAAAGTGATTTAGGGGGACCTAGCTGATACGGTGTCGTTCTTTTGCAAAGAAAATGCCCAGAGAGATTTTAGTTTACCAAAAAGAATGTTGAACAAAAAAGGCCCACCATATCATTCCCCCAAACGGGAAAAGTGCCAATTTCGACCCAAACTATTTCAGTCGTGCCAAATACGACCCGAACAATTGATCAGTGCCAAATACGACCTCAACTCAATTATAATTCAAAAAAACTACCCGAACTTCTTAAAACGTGCCTAAATCTACATTGACTCTAACAGAAGTTAGTCAACCGTTAACAAGATAAAACGACGTTGTTTGATATACGAGGAAAAGTGCCAATTTCGACCCCAACACTCTCAATCGTGCCAAATAAGACCCGAACAAATGGCCAGTGCCAAAAACGACCTCAACTCAATTATAATTTAAAAAAAAATTATCCAATTTTTTCTAAAACGTGTCTAAATCTACATTAACTCTAACAGAAGTTAATCAACTTTTAACAAAGATAAGACGATGTTGTTTTGATATATGTATTTTTTTAAAAAATATGTTCATTTCGGGATTCAAATCCGTGCTGGGATATCCTTTTAAAGGGGCACACTAACAACTAGACTAAAATAATTTTTGAAATATTATTACAAATTGAAATTCTCCATTATATAAACTACTATTCTTGTTCATCTTATCCAATTTAAAACTTTGGTGATTGCTTTATATATTTTAGTTATTGTTTAATTTGTCTAATATTTTGTACAACATATCTTAGTGAAAGAAAGGTAAAAGGCCTCTTAACATTTTTGAACAAAATATCAAAATATATAATATCAACTTTGAAAACTAAAAAAATTCCCACCTAATTTTAAAAATTAAAAATAATTTATATAAGAAAATTGTATAAATAAATTCAAAGTTGTAAGCATATTTAAGATCGTATAATAATAAATATTTTATTATTTATATTTTAGTAAGATATAATTTTATTAAAGATATGATAAATAAGAAAAACACGTTAATGTATTTATATAAATCAGAAAAAATTGTCACCAAAATTTTAAATTGGATAAGATGAAGAATAATAATAGTTTATATAATTTCAAATTTGTAATAGTATTTTATGGAATTTTAAAACCATGTTGTGATACCCTTTTAAATGGGCACACTAACAACTAGATAAAAGTAATTTTTTAAAATACTATTACAAATTTGAAATTATATAAACTATTATTATTCTTCATCTTATCCAATTTAAAATTTTGGTGACAATTTTTTTTGATTTATATAAATACATTAACGTGTTTTTCTTATTTATCATATCTTTAATAAAATTATATCTTACTAAAATATAAATAATAAAATATTTATTATTATACGATCTTAAATATGCTTACAACTTTGAATTTATTTATACAATTTTCTTATATAAATTATTTTTAATTTTTAAAATTAAGTGGGAGTTTTTTTTAGTTTTCAAAGTTGATATTATATATTTTGATATTTTGTTCAAAAATGTTAAGAGGCCTTTTACCTTTCTTTCACTAAGATATGTTGTACAAAATATTAGACAAATTAAACAATAACTAAAATATATAAAGCAATCACCAAAGTTTTAAATTGGATAAGATGAACAAGAATAGTAGTTTATATAATGGAGAATTTCAATTTGTAATAATATTTCAAAAAATTATTTTAGTCTAGTTTTTAGTGTGCCCCTTTAAAAGGATATCCCAGCACGGATTTGAATCCCAAAATGAACATATTTTTAAAAAAAATACATATATCAAAACAACATCGTCTTATCTTTGTTAAAAGTTGATTAACGTCTGTTAGAGTTAATGTAGATTTAGACACGTTTTAGAAAAAAATGGATAATTTTTTTTTAAATTATAATTGAGTTGAGGTCGTTTTTGGCACTGACTATTTGTTCGGGTCTTATTTGGCACGATTGAGAGTGTTGGGGTCGAAATTGGCACTTTTCCTCGTATATCAAACGACGTCGTTTTATCTTGTTAACGGTTGACTAACTTCTGTTAGAGTCAATGTAGATTTAAGCACGTTTTAAGAAGTTCGGGTAGTTTTTTTGAATTATAATTGAGTTGAGGTCGTATTTGGCACTGATCAATTGCTCGGGTCGTATTTGGCACGACTGAAATAGTTTGGGTTGAAATTGGCACTTTTCCCTCCCCCAAACATTATTATAGTTTATAATTTATGGTAGTGTTGTTCTGTGATTTTTACTTTTCGTTAGGTGGCAAGTCAAATATTTTTTTTTTTAAAGTCAAATACTTTGATAATGTGTTTATTTCTTAATCTTACATTACCTATCACATGACTACGAAAATACTTTATATACATCCTTCCTCACCATCTGTTTAGCTCTCTATCTCTCTCTTTCCGTTTGGTCTTGTTTCTCTTCCATCTCTCTCTCTCTGATTTCTAATTTCTCTCTTTCTAGAAAGATGAGCTCCTCCTCTCCAACAATCAAAGAGACCAAGGAAACCATTTACTACGGGGAAGTGTACGATGCCCAAGTTAAGAAGAAGAAGAACGAGAAAGAACCCTCCAAGAAGAAGGAGCAGAGGGAGAAAAGCAAGAAAAAGGTGGCAATGGAGGTGAATCAAGAGGAAAAGTGAAAGAAGAAGAAGAAGAAGAAGATTAAGGTTTTTTTTCTTATGTTCTTAAGTTGTCTTGTAAATTACTTAGGCTAAGAAGATGTTTTTATCCACATTAGTGTAGTAGAAGAATATTAAGATGTGTTTATGCTTTTATCTAGAAGAAGAATGATATGTATATTATACTTTTAATTTTAATGAAGAAGGTGTTCTTATTTAAGTAATCTTTTTTGGTGAAGTGAAGATAATTTTCTCATACTCGTATAATCATATAATGGAAAACGCTACAATAATAATATGACTGAACAAGCTTGCTCATTTATGAAAAAAATCACGAGAATCTCAGAAGACAAAACATCAACTCTAAAATGAACAGTCTGAATTTTATCGGAGATTGAAAATGGAAAACGCTACAATGATTTATGTTATATTTCACAGCAGCCAAGTCACAAATCTCGCACTCAGAGCAGAAATCAAAGATCGGAAGAGAAACCTCTTTCTAGATGAGTTTGGCTGTGACATCTCCACCGGAAGATGTGATGGAGTTCATCAGACAATAGTCAAATGTGACGTCAGTCAACTCCAGATACTGGGCCTGGTTAGGCCTACAAAAAACAACAATATAGCCCAATACAAGCCTGTTTGATTAAGAAGTATGCATAATAATACCCAAGTAAAATTCGCAAAGATATTTCTTCCACATCATCGTTGCTAATTCTAAATTCAGTTTCTGGTTAGGTTCATCACGGTTTCAATTGGTTTCAATATCATGTGTTTTCGGTTAGGTCCACATTTTGATAAACCAAGCGAATCAACAAACCGGAGAAAATTCAATTTCAAGTGACCGGTAGAAGTGGTTATCTCTCTACTCTCTCTAGTGATTTATCGTCTTCCTCGCATTGACTGCAACGAAAATATCTTCAACCGTTATTCTTCCCATCTCTTTCGAGCTCCTGCGATTCCTTTCGAAGCTTTCTCCGATTTGTTTCTTCCTCCAGTAAGGTGAAGACTGAAACGATTAGTTAGAGATTCTCCTTTTAGTATTGATTATTTTGTTTACGATCAGATTCAGAACGCTATCACCTGAGTCTCTGTTTGTTTGTGTTTGTCTTGATCGCATGATCAAAGTGTTGTGTTACAATAAGATTGAATCTCAAGCGTTGAATTTGTAGTAAAATTAGGAACTTTCTGAATCCTTTGATGAATCTGTGATCGATCTTGTTAATTTGCAGTAGATTTTGGGAACTTGTCATGAAAAAGAGTTTTAATCTTCACTAATTTGTGCCTTACAGATTTTGCAATGGTGCTTGAGAGCTCTGTTGCTCTGTCACCACGACGGAGGCTTGGCTTGTTGCGGGATCAGGTTCAGCTTATCAAAAGAAAAGACTCTGGACGATACGAGATCGTTCCTATTGAGGATTCACTGTCTTTTGAAAAGGGCTTCTACGCTGTGATTCGTGCTTGCCAGCTACTGGCTCAGAAGAACGATGGGCTCATCTTGGTTGGGTTAGCTGGTCCTTCTGGAGCTGGGAAAACTGTATTTACGGAGAAAATTCTTAACTTTATGCCTAGTATTGCTATCATTAACATGGATAATTACAATGATGGCACTCGTGTGATTGATGGGAACTTTGATGGTATGTTAACTTTGTGGCTTGGTTTAGTTGTTTCTTTGTTAGGTTATTGTGAAACGTTTGCTTTTGTTTTTTTTTGTTGTAGACCCGCGTTTGACTGACTATGATACTCTTCTTGATAATCTACATGGCTTAAAGGATGGAAAATCTGTTCAGGTTCCTATATATGACTTCAAGTCAAGCTCGAGAATTGGTTACAGGTATTGGTTTTCTCATTTGCCACTGTTGGAAAAGTTCTTGATAAACTGCAGTATAGTTGAGAAAGTGATTTTACTAACGTTTTCATTTAGAAGTTAACAGTCCTCCCTCTTATTAATACTCCTCATTACATCTTTTAGTGATATAGACAAAATGATTGATATGTTAGTGGTTTCTGAACAACTGTTAGTTGAAAAGAGCTACACATCTGCCATGACTTATCCGTCTAGCTCTTGTTTTTGTGTAGAACGCTTGAGGTGCCTAGCTCTCGCATTGTTATTCTTGAAGGCATATACGCTTTGAGCGAGAAGCTACGGCCTTTTCTAGATCTTCGTGTCTCTGTCACTGGTGGAGTGCATTTTGATCTTGTCAAGCGTGTTTTGCGGGACATTCAACGTGCTGGCCAGGAACCTGAAGAAATCATTCATCAAATATCTGAGACGGTTTTCATGCTCGTCCTTGCTGTCTGGAGTCATTTCAGATTTGAATAAAACATGAAATGGTGCTTATGTGTTTTTCTGCAACCAGGTTTATCCTATGTACAAGGCGTTTATTGAACCAGACCTGAAGACAGCTCATATTAAGATTCAAAACAAGTTTAACCCTTCAGTGGCTTTCAGAACCCAACTTATATTCTAAAGGTTACAACATTTATATTGTTAAAACGTGTATATATTGTGGCGCTCTTATATTATAGCAGCAATTTTTTTCCTGGTTGGAGTGAGTTTTGTTATCTTATTGTAGTCAACAAAAGCTGTAACACCAGAACAAATGAAGGCAGTTCTGTCTGAGGATTTCAAGGAACGCACAGAGGAAACTTACGACATCTATCTGCTACCGCCAGGCGAGGATCCTGAAGCATGCCAATCATACCTCAGAATGAGGAACCGGGATGGAAAATACAATCTCATGTTTGAGGTTTGGTTAATACTTGTTCAGACTAGTGTTCTTATGTATAAACACTCATATCAGATTAAGAACAGATAGGTAGAATAGGATGAATGCTTACCGTTGACTGTATTGCTTTCAGGAGTGGGTTACAGATCGTCCATTTATTATATCACCCAGAATAACTTTTGAAGTCAGCGTTCGACTTCTGGGAGGATTAATGGCATTGGGTTATACCATTGCAACAATCTTGAAGAGAAAAAGTCATATCTTTGATGATGAGAAGGTTATTGTGAAGACTGATTGGTTGGAACAACTGAACCGGACATACGTTCAGGTAGTGTCTGCTTCTCTCTCTGTAAAAGCTTATGCTGTCGTTAGCGTGGTATTATGAAACTAGTAATTAACCTTTTTCCATTTCTTATTATGAAGGTACAAGGTAGAGACCGTTCCTTCGTCGAAAATGTGGCCAACGAACTCGGATTGGAAGGTTCATATTGTCCACATACATATATTGAACAGATACAGTTGGAGAGGCTTGTGAATGATGTTATGGTATGAGTTGTGCTTTATTACACATTGATCCGGTTGATTGTGTCATGATGGTAGTTTGATATGTTTCAGGCTTTGCCAGATGACTTGAAGACTAAACTCAGCTTAGATGATGATACAGTTTCTAGTCCTAAAGAAGCCCTCTCAAGAGCTTCTGCTGATAGTAGAATGAAATATCTTCACGGGTATTCTCTATTCCTTCTCCTTGATTGGCTTATTTTGAGAAAACAAGACAGAATCTAAGAACAAAGACAACATATGTTACATCAGGGAATCATCTGACTTGTGTATTGATGCACGTATTAACAGCGGTGTGTCAAAGTCATACACAAATCAAAGACACAAAGTCTTGCCTAACTTGACAAGGCTTGCTGTTAACAATAGAATGTTAGATGCCAGAGCCCCTGCTTCACCAGCCACTCTTCCAAATCAGGTAAAGTGGTCTCTCTCTTTTGTTCCAAAGTCATGAGTTTAGCTTACAAGTAGTATAACTGAACATATGATGTTCTGTAGGGTGTGATCACTCAGCTGTCAGATCAAATATCAACACTGAACGAGAGGATGGATGACTTCACATCCCGCATAGAAGAGTTAAACTCCAAGATTCCGAACAGGATAGCTGCATCAGGTAGTCAACACAACTTGGCTTTACCAATGGAAAATGGTAATGGGTCCCTCTTATCACTGTCCTCATCCCAATCTCAGCTTGTAAGGGAGTCTCCTCTGATGGAAGAGGTACGTTTTGAAACTCACACTCCAATAGAATCATCAGATGCATATAGATAGCTTTAGACTCAAAAGAACCTACAAATATTTCATTTCTTGTAGTGATTTTTGTTTTACTTCTATCATGTGGACAGGTTATACTGGTTGCTCGTGGACAACGTCAGATAATGCATCAAATGGACACACTGAGCAATCTCCTCAGGGAGTATGTTGGAGAAAGGTCTCGCATAGAGAGACTAGACAGCAACAGAACAAACAGCACAACACAGAACCTCGAAGCCTCCACTTTACCTGTTCTTCTTGCTTTGGTCGTTGGCTGTCTCGGCGTTTTTGCCTACAGTCGTCTCAAGTAGTTGCTGTAACAGTTAAGTTACTTCACCGTTAAAATAATGGCAATGATGTAAATAACACAGTTTGTGGGATACAAACTGGATAATTCAGTCCTGACAATGTGCTAAGAATAAGAGACTGATTCGTATATAATCATTATGCAATAAAAGTAGACAGTACAAAAAAGCAACTTGAGTTCCTGTTGAATAAAGTGTACGGTAACTTTTTTTAAGAAGTGAGAAAAATAAAGGACCTATTGTGCAATTTAGAGAAAGATACAACAACTCCAACCATCGTCCATCAATCATCTTCATCGTCTTCATCGTTTATCTCCCGTTCCGATGATTCTCCTTCTTCAGATCGAAACGCCAAAACTCAAACTTTGAAAATTTCAATTCATCACATTGCAAGCCATCATCATCTCCTCCTCCTCCTCTCAGAAAACCCTAATTTCTTTCTCCCACAGCTTCGCACGCCCCTCAGAACCTTCCCTGTTCTTGCACTCGTTTCAAAGAAAAGCCTTCGAAGCTGCTAAAACGTCTGGTATTGATCTGATCTAACATCTTAAGCTGCAAATTGCTTAAGTATGAGCGGTGATAACGATGAAGATCACATAAACTCGTGATTAACCTTTGAGATGAGTCGCTCTCCATCCTTCTCCGTGAAGCCCGAGCTAACCATCAAACCCGATCTCGCCTCTTTATCGCGATGGGTCCACTCCTTCTGCATAATGAGATTCGATCTCGAGCAAGGCCAGATCCTAGAAGAGTCCTACCCGCCTAACCGCCTCTCACAAGAAGAAGAGATCGAAGTCTCCTTCAACTCCTTCCCCGACTCCGTCTCCCAGAAACAACACAACCGCTCCAGCATCCACGACTGCATCTTCTTCTTCCGCTTCCGTCGAGACAACAACAACAACTACTTGTACGGTTACGTGTTCAACAGACAGAGACACGACGAGAGGCTGAAACGAGGAGGCGAGCAGAAGTCCGTTGTCATACTCTCCCACGCGCCTTACTCCAGCGTCTTTCGTCCCTTGCTTCAGATCATCGGTCCTTTGTATTTCGATGTTGGGAACAAAGCTATTGAACATGTAGCTGGTTTTGTCTCTTTATGGCCTCCTCCTGTTCCCGGGAAGCTCATGGAGCTTCCCATTGGTAACGCCACGCTCAAGGTGAACTTGCCTCCTCCTCATAGCCTTCCTTTGGAGAATAACGGCGTGTTGTATGAAGAGTCTGCTTCCTCCATGGCTCCTTTGCTTCCTACGAACCAGTCTGTTCCTCAAGGGCTTTTCCACGACGCGGATCTGTTTGGGGTTTACAGAGGGCTGTTGTTGCAGCTTTGGACTCTGTGGGAGTTGTTATTGATTGGGGAACCTATTCTTATTATAGCGCCTACGCCGCCGCAGTGTTCGGAGGCAGTTGCTTGTCTTGTGAGTCTTGTTGCTCCGTTGTTTTGCAGCGTTGACTTTAGACCTTATTTCACTATACATGATCCTGGTTTCGCTAGACTAAACTCGCTCCGGGAAGGAGATGCTTCCCTCCTATGGTTTTGGGTGTTACTAATCTCTTTTTCCTCAAAGCGCTTCGGAACATGCCGCATGTTGTCTCTGTTGGAACTCCTTCTCTGAACTCAAACCGTGTGCCGTTTTCGAGTAGGTCTTCTGCTGGGAGATTACCCGGTGGTAAGTCTTCTGAAGGGTTAGGTGTTCAGCAGCTTTCCTTGAGAAGATTCTCTCCTACAAACTTGCTAAATGCGGTGAAGCTTAGGAGAGATGGACCGTTGTGTCTTATGACGGAGCACAAGGAAGCTGTCTGGACGAGTTACGCTGCGATTACGAAGCCGGATACTTCGGTTTTGAATAGGCTGTGTTGATGCTGGGATGTCTCCGAGAGTTGAGGAGTCTATGTCTGTTGTGAATAATGAGATTCTGCGGCGGCATTTCTTGGAGTTGACTACCAACTTCTTGGCTCCTTTTGGTCCGTACTTTCAGGTAACGCTCCTTCTGATGGATCTTCCCCTTATGTCGCCCCTCCTCCGCTTCCGTCCTTCAGTGCTGATGAGTTTCTTTCGAACTTATCCGCGAGAGGTGTGGGGAAGTTTTTGTCTAAACGCATGAAATCAAACTGGCCTGACTTGTATAGGTATGTATTAACATCATTTGAGTTTGACCAATCTTTGGAGTTGTTGTCTTATTCTGGTCAGATATTGTTTCAGGCGGTTTCTACAAGGGCCTAATTTTGTCCCATGGTTCCAGAGACGGCGGGCTGTAGCTGAGCAAGAACAACGTAGATTGTGGAAGGTGGCTAGAATGAGGACTGATATGCGGCTGATTACATCTCAGATGAATGAATTGGAAGCTGTGGATTCCTTTGATGCCATTGAGAAGTACATTAATGAGGAAGTCAAGGTATGTTTACCTTCTATGCTATATATCTGTGATACTAGACATGAACCTGTTCCCTCTGGATCTGAACCCAACACTTGTGTAACATATTAAAAAAATCTTTTGCAGTTGAGGGAATCAGGAGGAGGCAGTGCAGATTCAGAAGCAAGTTTTGAGAAACTGAAGAAGGATTTACAGGCGGTGTTCAGTGTACTACCAAGGGACATGCAAGAACTTTTGCTCTCAAATCCGCAAAGAGCATCACTTCTTCAAGATCCATCAGAGCTCCAATGATTCATCTTTTTTTTTTTATCTCTAGAAGAATTCTGGTTTCATTCTCGTATGTTCGATTTCATTCTTTTTAACAATGTGAAAAGAAAATTCTTCATCTTCTCTAATTGTTTCTTGGTTTCTTTTTCACGTAACTCATAAAACTTGAGAATCAAGTAACACTGGATTCACTGATCACTGCACTATTTTCTCTAAGAGAAGTTCTTCTCGGTCAAAGAAACCAAATATCTTTTAGGTCCTTTAGACATGTCATTGTCAGTGTAAATCAAACATGATTGTATTGTTTCTCTTTTGGAGTTCACAACAACAGCTATTAGTCAATGCAACATATTTCTCATGGAAACCTCTATGGAAGCATATATCATATTGCTGAAAAAAGCACCTGTCACAAGAAGTTGATTTCATCAAGAGAGGAACTAAAAACCTAAAAACTGAGGGACCCAAATTTTTAAATAAAAAGGTGTACGCCGTTGCCGGGGATCGAACCCGGGTCACCCGCGTGACAGGCGGGAATACTTACCACTATACTACAACGACTTTGTTGTTTGTTTTTGTTATTAATGATTTATCACACTTTGTTTAATAATGATTCCTCACTCCTTTGGTGAGCAAGAAGCATAATTTTATGAATGAAGTCGAAACACCAAACAAACAAGGCACAAACATGAAGAAATCAAGTGTTGCAACCAAATAAAAACACATCATGTGTGCAATAACAACACATATCCACAGTCACACAGACCAAACCAATTGATTCCGACCTTTAATACTAAAGAAACCACCACTTTATTTCAAACAAAGAAGAAAGAAACTTACTCTCCAAGGAAAAAAAAATGTCTTCTTCTTATATTCTATGTATTACTCTCTTAATCTTCAAGTCTCCAATCTTTCTACAACTGGTTCTCGCTCAAGTTCCAGCTACATGTGCCTCCATGCTTCTTTCCTTGGCTCCATGTGGTCCATTCGTCCAAGGCTTTGTCCAGCTTCCTGCTCAGCCCTGTTGTAACGGCTTAAACCAAATCTATAGCCAACAACCGAGCTGTCTCTGTCTCTTACTCAACAATACCTCTACTGTTTCCCCTGCTTTTCCAATTAATCAAACTCTCGCTCTACAACTGGCTCCACTTTGCAACATTCCAGCAAATTCATCCTCTTGCTCCTCCCTAGTATGTGAATTTCTTTACAATGTTAATAAAAATTAGATTAATTTCTTGAAATAACATTATTGATAATAGGAGTAGAGGCGCCTAGTAATTCCTCCTCTGTTGCTCCACCACCTTCAAGCTCAACCGGTTCTCAAGTTCTATAGGTGCAAAGAACAACTCTAGTGTCAAGGGTAAGCCACTTTCCCTAAAAAAAGTTCATCCAAACCAAAACATAAAAAAAAGTTAACATCTCCACAAGAATTGTTAATTTGTTACTAATTTCATTCAACTTCATCAGCAATCGCAACCCCAGTGGCACCAAGACCCACTAGCTTTCTGGGGCTAGGTTATGGTCTGAGATCCTCTGGCTTCAAGTCTGAGATTCAACTGAATCTGTCTGAATATTAACTACCATCTCGGTTTAGCTACATTCACATGTATTTCTTTATGTTTACAGTTCTTGAAATGAAAATCAAGAAACAGAACAATGAGAAACAACAATCTTTGTTTAATAATCATTTTTCTTTGATTCTGTAACATTATAAACACAAGAAGTTCATGATACTTCAAACACATCTAAACCACAGAACTTAAAACTATTCCAAACTAGGCGCCACTTCTGTGGGATTAGAATCAAACACATCTTCAGAGCTCGAACCCTCTGCTTCATCAAAAAGGTCACGAGACTCCATCGCCTCCTTATACACTGGCGTCTCCTTGAAGTCCGTCGCACCTTCGTTGTACGTCCCCGCCGCAATTGCACCGGAGATTAACTGTTACACGATCAAAACCATCAAACACATGTAACAGTATTAGAGAGATCAAAATTGTATGATTGGTTTAGTGTAAACCGGTTCTTGTAACCCTCCGTATATATAAACAGAGTAACAGACTCTGTGACCGAACAACAGAACTAAGAAACAATTTAACTCATTTTTAATGAGTAAAAAAACTAAGAAACAACAAAGGAAGATGAAGAACCGGTTAAATACACGGTTTACACTAAACCGATCATGCAATTTGATCAAACTCTAATAAACAGAAGTTGATCGAGTGAAACTAACCGCAAAGAGGATCCCGAAAGCCCATAGGTATTGAACGAAGAAGCCTAGACCATCCCACTGAGGACCTTCGAATGGATCCGGTTCAAGCCCAGGAAGATCCTTAACCGAAATCTTTGGCGCGTCTTTTGGATCGCCTCTGAAGCGAGTGTTCACGGCAAACCTATCTTCGTCATCGTCGGAGATGTCGATCTGAGACGGCGGGTTCTCGTAGTAAATACCGTTGTTTTCTTCCGGCTGTTCTTTGGTTGTTGTCGGGACGAGGGTCCGACGCTTCTTGCTGTCGAACCGACCGGTTTGGGTGGAAGGCTTTTTAGCGGCGGAGACTATGTGAAGACGGGCTCTCGACGGGTAATGGAGTCTGGAGGTGGAGAAGGGATTACGAGAAGAGTCTGTGAGGTCGATGGAGCGGAAGCTAGCTCCTCCGCCACCGGTGCTCACGGTGAGAGCCATTTCTTTTTGTTGTGTGGATATGTGAGAGAGTGAAGCGAAGAAGATAAGGCTTTTTATTTGACTTGACCCGACCCGACCCAACCCGATTCAGTTTGACCCGCTTCTTGCCCTATTAAAACTTTTTTTAATAAATATCGAAATTATATTCGCAAATTCTATATACCGCAAAACTAAACATCAAATTCAGATCACACAAAAGAGAATTATACTACAACAGCTTGGATATATAATACATTCAGCCATGCAGATTTATATTAGCAGGATATATAACATAATTTGAATTTTATCTGATTAACAAGTAACAAAAACACTCACAGGAGGGAAGTCACTGTTAAACTATTGATGGCGGACGTGTGTTGTTGCTTCATCACCACCATTGCAATTTGCAAGCTGTAGTTCTTCCAGGCTCCATTTATTGGTTTGTAATGAACTGAAGGAGTGAAGGGGAAAACTATATGAAAACAAAATTTAAAAGAAAATAGCTGCAGCAACGAGAAAGTGATGATGCCAAAACCGTGTCACACGCTTTGTAATCTTAAACTTGTGTTTCAAGGTTTTGCTTTTCAAAAAGATATATCTCTAATATATATATAGTCTATAGATTAATGCATGTTACGTGTTCAGTTAACATGGTAACTTAAATAATATTTGAGTAAATTCAATTTACATATATAATGCATGACTATATCTTAGATTTATGCTAAAATTATTCAAGAGACCTACAAAAATGGAGAGGAAGTTTAAGTAATTGAAAGGGAAAGACACTTGATCTAGTATAAAAGTTTCATGGACGACTCTTTTTTACTATCAGTTCAGTTAGAATTGAAAATATATGTAGACTCACATAGTTTAATTCTCTCAAATAGACATTTTTAAGTTTTTGTCTCAAAAATAGATTTCAAAAAGTAAAAAGGGAAATTACATGTTTACCACTTTCATGGTACTACTTTTTATTTTTACCACCACTAAAAAGACATTTTCAAAAATACATTCTTCATTAAGTGGCAAAAGACTCTTATGCCCTTGTTATTTTATATATAATAAATCATTATTTAAATAAGAAAATAAAAATAAAAAAATAAAAAAAATAAAAAAAAATAAAAAAAAAAGTAAAATTTTTTTTATGTTTTCTAATTATACTTTTTCAAATTCGAACACTTTTTATAAACTTTTTTTTTTGAAATTTTTTTTTGAAATTTTTTTGAAATTGCATTTTTTCAAAGTTTTTTCAAATTGCTTTTTAAAAAAACGAAAATTATGTTTGAAACTATTTTTAAAATTTTTTTATATATTTTCTAAGTATTTATTTATATATTTATTAGAATTCTAAATTTCACATTCCAAAAATCCTACCCCACCCCTCAACTCTAAACCCTAAATCTAGATTAGTTAACCCTAAGGGTATAATTGTCTTTTACCCTTCATTAAAAGTGATGGTAAAAGTGGTTAGTGTAAACATGAAAAGTGGTACTATGAATGTGCTATTTGTGGCAATTTCCCAAACTAAAATGACTAAAACAACATTTTTTGAATTTTTTTTTTTAAAAAAAAAAATTGAAATCATATCCCTAAAACCCCACTTCTAAACTCTAAACACTAAACTTTAAACGCTAAACTTTAAATCCTAAACCACACTTTAACAGGGCTGACTCAAGATATTAGTGGGCTTTTATGCAAAATTTTTTTTAGGTTTTTCTTACATGTATATATGGATAATTTAAAAATTTTAGACCCCTACACGTAATTATTTTTAGAAAAATTGGGCCCTTCTTTCATACTATTTAAGTTAAAAAATGTTTGGACCCTGGAGAGCCCACGCCCCATTGTCCCATGCCCTAAGCCGGCCATGCTTAACTCTAAATCACAATGTTTAGATTAATTAACCCTAAGGTTATAAGTATATATTTATTTTTTTATAAAACATTTAAGTCTATTTTGATCATTCTTTTTAAAGTCTATATTTGTGACAAAAAAAATTTTAGGTCTATCCTAAAGAATTTCTCTAGTTTTAAAGATCAAACACATGTAAATAATAAAAAGAACGGATATAAATATTAGTTTGAAGTTAATTATAGTTTCATATACTTCAAAAAATAAAATATAACAAAGGTATATATATACTTTTGATTTATCACAAAATTTTTTGAGAACACCTATATGTGTAAACTATAAGAAATAAAAAAAATTAATTGTATCTTTATGGAATTTTAATTTATGTTATTAAAGAAAAACTATACAAATCATGTTTAATTAATCTTTTTGAGCCAAGAATGTTTCATAGGGCGGGTCGGGTCAGATTGAAACCATATACTATTGGACATTTTCTGTATGGGGCTGTTTGTTTCACCATTTGTCATCTCCATCCAAATGATTCATTTGTATGATCTATTCAGATGATCCATTCAGATTTTTGTGATTGTTTATTTGTCCATCCACATGGCTCATCTAGATGAATCATCTAAATGAATATTATGTTTGTTTCTTTATTTTCATTTCTATTCAAATGAGTTTAGTAAACAAATTACCAAAATACCCTTGTGTTGGTTTAATCATATGTTTGATATTAATTTTAACTATATTACATTTAATTATTTAGTTTAATATATTTACATTAGAATTAACTCAAAATTAACGATTTTCTTTTTGCGGTTTGGGCGGGAAAAAAAGTTTTTTTCGGTTTTAATGAGAAACATATTTTTTCGGTTTTGGCGGGAAAACAAGATTTTTTGGTTCTGGCGGGAAAAATGAGATTTTTCTATTTTGGCGGGAAAATACAAATTTTAGGTTTTGGTGAGAAAACACGGTTTTGCGGTTTTTGCAATTTTGGCGGAAAAGGACATTTTTGACAGGAAAACGCGTTTTTTTGCAGTTTTGGAGGAAAATCCGTTTTTGCGATTTTCGCGGGAAAAAACCAAATTTTTCGGTTTTGGCGAGAAAATGAGATCTTTCGTTATTGGCGGGAAAACGTGTTTTGCGATTTTGGCGAAAAAACACGTTTTTGCGGTTTTGACGGAAAAATGCGTTTTTGTGATTTTGGTGGGAAACCATGTTTTTGTTGTTTTGACAGGAAAACATGTTTTTGCGATTTTTGCGGAAAAACACGTTTTTGGCGGGAAAACTGATTTTTTTTTTTTTTGCGGTTTGGGGGTAAAGGTGTTTTTTTTGCAGGAAAACATGTTTTTTGCATTTTGCGGAAAAATGAGATTTTTTTCGGTTTTGTCGGGAAAATAAGATTTTTTTTGTTTTGGGCAGGAAAAAGCATTTCCGCACGGTTCTCGGCGGGGAAAACGCGTTTTTGCGGTTTTGGCGGGAAAATAATACGTTTTTTGCAGTTTTTTGACGAGAAAATGCGTTTTTGCAATTTTGGCGGGAAATTGCGTTTTTTGGGTTTCTGGCGTGAAAAAATAGTTTTTTCGATTTTCGCAGGAAAACATTTTTTGTAGTTTGTCAGTTTTCGTATGTGACAAAAATGAATTATGTTAGGTTGGTATTTGGTAATTACATTAGTGGCAAATAGACATTATAGTGGGTAATAGACATTTTAATACATCTATTATGAATGATCCATCTCAATTCAAATGATCCAAATTGGTTCAGCTGAATGACAAAATTAAGCATAATTTCCAAAAATCATCGGATCAGGATATATATCTGAATGAGTTGCACTTTTAGTGTCTAAACAAACAAAACGCTCTCATCTTCATCCAAATGATTCATCCAAATGGAGAAACAAACGGCCCCATCTTTCTTTTGCAACTCTGTTCATCTAGGCTCCCAAAGTTGATCCGCAAGTGGCTCCACAACCTCAGCAGTTTCATCAATCTATCCCGCCAAAGCCAGCCATTCAACCTCATATGTCATCTGGTTTCGGATTACAAGAGCCAGTAGCTACAAGACGCAACCCCCTCCTCAGCATTTTCACACTTCACACATTTTTAATTGGTTTTCTTTGGTTTCCATCATTGTGATTTATGTTTTTGACTAGCTATAGCTCGTTAACTGAACCAATCTATAGTCAGGTTCCCAGCGGTTCCGCAGGGACAGCCACATCTGCCTAGTCCACTACCATATCTTACATTTAGGCGATATGTTCTGTGGTTTTTTGCTGATTGGCTATGCAATTATGTTGATTTGTCTCTTGTGCTTTCTCCTATATGAAACTCCCAGAAATAATCCTCTCATATGTGTTCATTGTCATCTAATTTCCACCTCTGTTTACGTTGAAATCAGTTTTTTTGCTAAAACAATAGGCAACCTAAATGGAAATTCTGCAGGTTTTAGTAAAATGTCTTTTGTTTCAGTTGGAACTCAGTTTCGTGGAAAATACAATAATCACCAATTAGGAGGTCCGATGGCTGCAGATAGAGGTTCTTCTTGGATGGCTCAAACATTACTCATCTCCCAAGCTTAGGACCTGTCCCTTCACCAAGCCAGTTGGACCTGGAGTGGCCCTCCACCTCGCCCTCACCGGTAATATACCTTCCCATATTGCTACTAATGGCGCAGCCATTGAAGCGTTGTTGATTCGAGGATTGTGTAGTTTTATCATTCTGAGCCCCTTAATCAAATCAGTTTTAACGTTCCTTTTCTAGTAGACGCTGTAATGCGTCCTTGTCCCAATTCTAAATGACTTTTTAATGATCACAGAGCAAAGATACGGGTTTTCTTTTTGTTGTTGATGGCGTATTTATTATTTGTGTAGATATCTGCAGAGATGGAGAAGGCATGAATGCTTCACATGTGATAATTTTCTGCCACCAGAACAGAGAATCAGTCCTTCAGTCCTTCAGCTCAGTCCTTCACCAAAAACAAGAGTCCTTCTAGCTCCAGAGATTCTCCGACAGTGAAGCTCGTTGATACAATCGCTTGGTCTCCAACTCTCCATGTTATAACTTAGAAGGTTTTGGGTTTGAATGTATGGTATGAGTCAAGTTTGACATAATTTGTACAAAAGAAGTAATTATATATTTTTTTAAGTTCAGTGAATCACTGACACATGATACTTTGGTCATATCCCCTGGAGAAAAAGTGTTTTCTTTCACTTGATTTTTTTTGTTCTGTGACAAATTTCTTCTGGCTCTTTAAGTTTCCCAGTCTTGTTTACAGATTTTCAGGCTTTCAAGTTTTAATATTCTCGCCTCAGGTTGTGAGATAAAAAAAAAACTCTTATTTCACATCTTTTTTTTGGCAACAAACAGCTCTTATTTCACAACATGTGTAATAATTAACATAAAAATATTATTAATTATAAAATGTGTATGGACGTATGTTTTGATCATAGAGTACAAAGAAGTATTTATGGTGCTAGTTGTACTTAACATTTTTTGCTAAATAAAGTGTGGTATGGAAGCATGTCTTTGATGTTATGTTGATACCGTTAGTAGATATGTTAAAATATTATTAGAAACGGATTAAGAGTACTTAAAAGTGGGAATTAAAGATTTTAGGGTTTAAGAGTTAAGACTATAAAGAGACTTCAGAGATTTGAGGAGCTAACAACTTTCCCACATTCCAAGTAGAGCCATTTCCAAAATTTTGGTGGTTGGTGGACGGTGGTTCCCACAATGTTTTGGATCTTTGAACTTGCCCATCTTTGTTTCTGCGACCAAGTGATGTGCTCTCCAATTCTATTTATAGAATATTTTTTTGGCCCCCAAATATTTTTGTTCGGTGGAGTATTTGCTTAATGTAGTGAACCTTTGTTTTAATACTTGAATTTATGAAAGATGGCCTCTTGAGCTATAAAGTGTATTATATAGAACTAAGAAGTTCGTTTTGTTTTACATATGAATCATTTTCAAAAGCCCGGTTGAACTAGAAACAATCAACCACTAATCACCTAGAACTATACAAAAAATTAGGCATATATTTTAAAATTTTAGTTTGCTTATAAATACATGCAACAAAAAAAAGAAGAATATAAAGCCCCACACAGTTTCCATCTGCTTTAGGGCAAGTCATGGTCCCTTTGAAGCTGTCCTCCCTACTCCCTAGTTTCATGGATGCATGCAATGCATATATTCTCTCCTTTTTATTGTTATACATTAAGAATTGTTATTTAGTGTTAAAATTTATACATTGCTTTCGACTAATTTATTCTCAAACTAACCAATATCCCCTATATATTAATTGAGGAACATTTGAAAAGATGTAACCTCATTTTTTAATAATTAAAAAGACCCCTTGCTTATGTGTCAATCAATTAGGTAGTTAATTAGTCCTACGTGTCAGCCTCACATTAAAATTGAAAAACATGTTGGTCCAATTTGATTTTTAGATCTCACTAGAAACATTTAATATCAACTATATGATATCATATGATATTAACTAAAGAAAGGTTGTTATTTATTATATATTATTTCCTTAAATAAAACCTACGGAATTATCTAATATGATTATGATATATATAGTAATTAATGATTTTAAATAATGAAGATTTGCTAATAATATGTATGATTTCTATCATTTTTGTTTAATTCTTTACTATTAAAATAAATTATACAATTACATTTTCATATATTAAAAATTTAGATTTTTTTCTATATGTTGTATTTTGAATTTTTCAAAACGAGTATAAATTATTAAACTGTTAAAAGTCTCACATAAACTTTTGTGATCAATGTTTAAATTAATTTCTATAATAAGATACACTAATAATAAAATCATATAAATAAATAATTTTATTTTAATATGTGTTTATGTTAATATATATATATATATATACTTCATATCATTTAAATTTAATTTATTTATCATATACGATAGATAAGATTGATTATTTTGATTTATTTATTCTAAAATGATTGCGAATAAACAAGAGCGGTCATTTGATTTACATGTGCAAGCCAATTTATTATATAATAGTAACTGATTTCTTAGTTATTTAATATATAATTATTATTTATTATTTCATAATATGGAAAAAAATATAAAAAAGTATTCATTCTGTACAAGGCGCAGATCTTAACCTAAATATGTATCTTTTTAATAATTTTGA
This sequence comes from Brassica napus, assembly GCF_020379485.1. Taxonomy (NCBI): domain Eukaryota; kingdom Viridiplantae; phylum Streptophyta; class Magnoliopsida; order Brassicales; family Brassicaceae; genus Brassica; species Brassica napus. The sequence continues at coordinate 26,763 of NW_026014562.1, forward strand.
ATCTTAAACATTTTCTAAATCTCGGTCCAAAATAAAAGAAAGAAATGAGAATAAACTCAAAAATCAATATTTATATCGAGTAATAACCAAAATGACACAAAAAAGAGAAAACTATCGAAGATAGATAGAATTGACACGTGAACGTAAACTTTTCATAACCATAATTATCTTTTAAATTGCTAATCATGATATAAAACCGAGCTGACATAGTTTCATTGTAACCAAATAGTACACATGAGATTCATCGGCCTAAACGTTAGGTTTTTATATGCGATAAATAATTTTTTAACCTAAAATATTTTAATAATGAGATCAGTTCATTAGTAAACAAATCATGTAATTAACAAAAAGTTTAAAAAAATTGTTTAAGAGCCAAATATATTAATTCGATCAATAATATAATTTTTTCATACAATATTTCTTAAATAATTTCATATAAATTTACCCCTGCGCACAGCGCAGGTCTTATATCCTAGTTCATCTTTAAAGCCCTAAACTAAGGCACAGCCAATTTGAGAGTAACACATGGACTGGACTCCACTCCCAACTTTGGGATCTTTCTCTTTATAATTTTGACCATTTAATTTATGAGTACTTTATCCAATTGGAATAGAAGAAAACTGATTTTAAATATAATAAACAAAATATGTATTGATTATGAAGAAATGCATGTTATAGATTTTATTTTTGGTACAATGCATGTAATGATTACGAAATAGATTAAATTAATATGTATAATATAAATAACTCTATTTCCAATTAAAATTTATATGCTACTCAGTTTTTATTAATGTCACCAACGTCTCACTTTTTAGAATTGTACATCTTCAGTTAACTTAAAACTATGGTAAGAGTGATATCTGCTATACAAAACCACTATGCTAAAAAGGGTAAAAATATCTAGAATTTCTGTTCTTTCCAAATCATATAAATGATGAATCGGGAACATCAATTAGATTTATGAAAGTATGAACCGTCACTCATGCAATGATTCATTTCAATAATAGAAAATCAAAAGCTACCGTTTGTATAATTACAGATTCCACAAACTAAAAAGGAAGAAAAATATATTGTTTGCTCCACGACTAAACAACGTCCTTCCTTCCGAAGTCCACACATCCACAATCTTCCACAAGCTGAATAAAACTTCTCTTTGTCTTTGTGTATCGTTTTGGAGACACACGCCACTATGTCTTTCTATTGATAGCAAGAACTCAAGGAGTCAAGGGTGGCTTTGTAAATCCATCCACACTCTCCTCAGGTCCAAATCCCGTTGGTGTTTCAGTTTATCATCTTTGCTTGTCTTTATTTGACATTAAAAACTGTTGAAACCCATTTTTAATGGGGCTCCCCCTTAATCTACAGTGTGCATAAATTTATTTTTTTACAATTATTCCAAAAACTACAGTTTTGATGACTATTGTTTTTTCCTGATCTACAGGATTTTCACGAGGTGGCTGATCAATTTGAAAATTCTGATTTCACTTTTTGTATTTATTGAAGAAATTCCATGTTCGGTTTATAAATGAACATATATATAGCTAAAAATCACGGTATAAAAGTATCTTAATTTGTGAGGCCAAGGTTCACAACATAGATAATGTGAATTTATTCGATTAATAGTATAAGGAATGTATTAACACAATTCAGTTATAAAAAAAAAAATGTATTTAACACAATTGACTAGATTATGTGTAGCAGTTTAATATATATATACTAGGTGATAATCCGCACTAGCGCAGAATAAAACTTAGATTTTTTACAAATATAATAGTTATTCTTTTCAATTATAAGCACGAGATTACTGGTGTAAAGTTTTTGTTTGTTTATGTTGTTCCAAATTGAGGCCACGTTAGTATTTATGTTTGTCATTATGTTGTTTTTTTGTTTTTTTACATTGTAATATAATGTGATTTTTTTATCTATTATAATAGAATGTAAATAATTCTTTCATGGCAAAATTATGTATATTTGTTATGTTTATGTTGTTTTAGTTTTTTTTATTTACATAAAAAACACCAGACTAACAATAAAGTTGATCCAACGGATTCTAGGTAGAATATTTTTTTTAAGTTTTTATTTAGAACTAGCCTAACTTTGTTGGTTGGTTTTTTTTGAAAATTACGAACTTGTTATTACTAAGATTTTCAATAACCCTTAGATTTACTTAATCTCTAATTATTATATATCCTAGATCCTTTTAAAAAACATTTCCAAATCCATTCAAAAATATTTACCACCAAATTATTAGTATATTTTAATATGAATATTTAATTGAAGTTTCCTAGTTTCTACCCATATGATTTTATTAACATTTGTAATTTGTATACTGTTGTAACCAAAAACATTTAAATCATTAATCACAAAATTTCAATATGAAATTTTTAATAATTTTAATAATTTATAATAACTTTTAAAAAATCAATGCAAATTTCAAAATTAAAATATTCAGGCCTCAATAATTTTCAATGAAAATTTTGAAATTAACATATTTAGTATTATACAATATGTAGTTTAATTTAAGTACTAAATATATATCGTCTGAATCCTCCTAACATTAAAAGAGAAGTCACTTTAGTGATTTCTGCTGACATGTCATTAGTATAGAGCTTCTCAGAAAAATTGTTATAATTTTATTGGTCGATTTTTTTAAATTTATTTTTTCATTTATTCTAATCAATCGTTTATGTAGACAAGCCCAAAACTATTGTCGATTTCGTTAAACCCATATATAGCTAGGGGATAATAATTATCGATTTAGTTTAGCCTTGGGCAAGATTTAGAACTAATACAAATATTAAAAACATTCCTTATTATTCACAAAGTAAACTTGCGCATGTTGATATCTATTAATTACATTTGCTTAGAAAATATTTTAATGTTTCTAATTAGTAGGGTGAGCGTTCGGGTATCCGCGGGTTTGGGTCGGAGTATTTTGGGATTTCGTCGTATTTCGATATAGAGGTGTAGAACCCGTTCGGAGTATTTCTGTACTTCGGGTCGGGGTCGGGTATTTTTAGTTCGGATTCAGTTATTTCAGATCGGGTTCGGATATTCGATTTTGAAAAAAAAAAATTAAAATTTTTATTTCTCAAGTTTCTTATATTTAAAAATATAACTTTCGGTTAACTATTTTTTTATTTTTAATAGATTGAATGGTTAATAGATTTGGACATAAAATTTTAAAAACTAAAAAGGCAATTAATTTAGTTATATATTAAAAAAATTGGATGTAACTTTTTGTTAATTTTTTAAATAAAAAACTTGAATACATTTTCGGATCAGGTTCGGGTGCCACTTCGGATATCGGGTAAAGTGCCCACCCCTACTAATTAGGTTGTTTGTTTTTAATAACTTACCTTTCTAATATGGATTACTTGCGCAAGTTGAAATCATTAAATATGAAATAACTTATTGACAAAATTTGTTTTTAATAACTACCTTTCTAATATGGATTACTTGCGCAAGTTGAAATCATTAAATATGCAAATCACTTATTCACAATATGGTGATTACTTGCGCAAGTTGAAATCATTAAATATATCGATTTAGTTTACCCTTGAGCAAGATTTAGAATTAGAAAATATTAAAAAATTTCCTTATTATTCAAACGGTAAACTTGCGCATATTGATATCATATTATTACATTGCTTACAAAATATTTTTTAATGTTTCTAATTAGGTTGTTTGTTTTAATAACTTACCTTTCTAATATGTATTACTTGCGCAAGTTAAAATCATATCATATGCAAATCATTTATTGACAATACACATTTAATATCTTTCTTTAAATGATTTCATTATTTATTGTGCAAAAATTGTGCGTCATTAATATAAGAAAAATCGACTGTAATATATAGGAGACACCCAATGTTAAAACAAACATTTCTTTACATTCTTTAAAGTATTATTCACAAATCTCTCCTCTCATACTATTAAGGTATTACGACGATGTTGTGTGTGCTAGAAAAATGTGTTTAGACGCAAAGGCTCCTCATCTTTCATCGCCTCTGCCACCCTCTTTGCCTTGGAAGTTCAATAAACATGTACAGCCTAATAAAGGACTAAACCGCCAAGGCAATGGGAACTCAGAAGAGCTACGTTGTATCATTGCTGTTATTTGACAGTAGTTTCTTAGCATATAAATCACCTTTATCTCATCTATATTTCTATCTGTTAAATTTTGTATTACATGACAATGGCGATCGAACTCCAAAACAGAAGGTGAAACTAAATGTTACAGAGGAGAAACTGTTAAACTTGATGCTGAAGTACAATGGTGGAAAGCCAAGAGCTGAGGTGCGAGAGGCTCTAGCTTTTCTGTCATCCATCTTTTATCAGAGCATTGATTCATTTTATATATTTTTTTTTTGTAGACAAAACTAAAAAGTGCAGACTAGTTACAAGACCATTAGATGCAACAAGAATTTAGTTCCCCGTACAAGGTAGAACTATGAACTCAACTCTTTGTGTCTTATTTCCAAAAGCATGTCTGATCTATCCTTTCCATGTGTTGAATACTGGTAACGACAATATGGTCTTCCTTTTTTATATGTAGACCAGGTCGTGAGAGTGATAGTGATCCAGAAGACCTTAAACATGCTGAGAAACTTAGCCAAGTTAAAGCAGTTATTGAAGAGGTTCTTTAGTACTTTCTCTTTTTTTGTTGAATATAGTCCGGAGAAAGTATTACATAGTATCATTTAGTAATACTATTTTATATTATTTTTTTGTTGAATATACTATCTATAAGTAAGCTAGCATTATGCATTTTATTTAATTCATGAGGTCATGTTTCAAAGCAGTCAAAAAACCTAGAAAATTAATAATCGAACCAGCTACCTTTTTATTATAACCGGATATTAGTTTCCACCATAATCGTGGTCAACTTACCAACATGGTGCATATAGGTCAAATTGACAAATGTCACATTTAAGTAACCCAACCTGTAAGGGATTTAGATTTTTTTGTGTGAATCTCGTGGACTGATCTATCGCAGAATGGGTTCATAGGTGAATGTTTCAAGAAATTGTTATAATTTGATTGGGTCGATTTGTTATTAATTTTTTATTTATTTAATTTATATCTAAAAGTTGAAGATAAGTCTAAAATCATTTAACATCACTTGCCTTATAATCTAACGAATATTACAAATAACAATTTATGGAAACTAATTTTTGAAATTATAGAATGATTTATAATGTTTTGTTTATTACTTTTAATATTTATAAACTATAAAATACATGAACGAATTTTATATAAGATAATTATAATAGTTTTATACTCTACTTGATGAATTGTTTCGAATAAATTATATAATAACAATTTTAAATATACAAAATTCAAAATATTTATTAATATAGTATTTTAATTATTTATCATTGTTTAAAGAATAAATTTATCATAATTTAAAATAATTTATAAAATGCTTACAAATGCAAGGCAAAGTTGCACTTTCAAGAGTTAAGTCGAGATCTAGTTTAAAAATCCTAATAACTGGTAAAGAAAAAAGCCGCAGACAAAAATATTGAATTTGTCTACAAACAAGTTTTTCAAATAGTCGTAGTCACGGTACGTAATTTTAATCTACTTTTTTTTCCAAATACAAAGTTTTAAAATAATAAACTGTTGCAATTATTTATTTTTTGTATTTGAGATGAGGAGTTGTGAGGATGTAGGAGACCGATGTAAGGAGGCCAATTAAAGTATTTTGTTCATGTGAAAAAATTTTAGAAATTTATAAATCTATCAAATAATGTTAACCCGTCAAATTGCTTACAAAATTTATTTAGTTTTTTGCAAGTTTCTAATTGAATTTGCTTTCTTTATCGAGAAATGTAGTTCATATATTTTATTTATTTATGGATATATTTTGATTTTTATTATATTTTCTTTTATTATATATACATAAATGTTGTTTATTATTTATAGAAAAATAATATTATTCACCTAAAATAAAGAATTACAAAACATATACAATACAATTCTAATTAATGATAATATAAAATCTGTTACTTCCTAAAACTATACACTATTTATTCCATTTTTTGAATGAAATATCTTCGTAAAACACAAAAAATTTTTGTGACGTTGCAATTATACATACACACAATATCTGATTCTTCATACGATCGACTGTGTGTCCCTCTCGTGAGGTACGGGTCGAAGAGAACACATGATGCAGGCCGGTCATGTTCTTATGCCCGCACAGGTGCGGACGGTCACCTAGTATATATTAAATGATATTTTATATTCATATGATTTTATGATTATTTGTATCTTTTTATTACAAAAAAAAACATAAAAGCATTGTTCACAAAATTTTCATTGTAAGAGTTTGAACAATTTTATTATTTTATAGTCGTTTTAAAAATCAAAATATAAATATAGAAAAAATTAGATTTTTTTATTTATAGTTAATGTGATTGTTTAATTTTCTTATAATAAATTAAGCAAAAATGATGGAGTATACAAAAGCTATTATCAAATCTTTATTATGAAAATCATTAATTATAGTTATAAATGTTAATCATATTAGGTTATTTCGTATTTTTTTATTTTTTTTTTTTTAAAACGAATGGAGATAATAATTACATTTTATGGCCATCTAATCAAGATTTGATATGTTCATTATATAAAAACTATCATATAAATATA
>NW_026014563.1:0-19122 GCF_020379485.1 Brassica napus
TTTTTTGAAATGCATAACTTAAGGAAAATGAGAAAACAACTTGTAGTCTTTTTTTTCTTAAAACCTTAGGAAATCTTTAGAAAACAGTTTAGCATACGAGTCTTTGGAACGAAACACAGTTTTAAAGTACTAAAAAAAGCTTATCCCGACCCAAGAACCGGCACCACTCCGACTTCACTCCTGCGTCTCCCCGATCGTACCTGCAGAAGGAGGGGTGAGCATTTGGGGAAATACTCAGTGAGGACGGATTCCAGGAACCCGTTAACTCATATCAAGACACATAACACAGCAAGCATTAAGGAATAAGCTAATAAAAACCAGCAAGTTCGCATTTCATCAACCTAGACACCTAGGACCTACACAGCTCAAGCGGACCATTCCTCCCTCTTTTCTTGCTGCTTCCTATGGAGTCGCCTGCCCTGGTAGGACCGCCGCCCAGTTCCTCGGGTTCGGTCCGCCTTTGCAGTGTATTACGACCCCTTCCCGCCAAGACTCGGCGTGACTCAATCTTACCGGCGCCTCTATTCTTACCCTGCCATTTTTATCGGATGCTATGGCCCCGCATCTCCGCCGTTTTGAACGCTACGGCCGCCGCGTTTCCCATACTTCCCACCAGTTCCTCGGTGGGTCGTATTTCATTCATTTCTTAGTTCTTTTTCTTAGTCTTCCTAGACTCATTCTCATTCTTTCTTTCTTTCTTTCTTTCTTTCTTTCTTTCTTTCTTTCTTTCTTTCTTTCTTTCTTTCTTTCTCTTTCTTTCTTTTTTTCTTTCTTAGTTCAACTAGGTTCTTTCATCATTTATCATTATCACACAATAATCTCATCACTGAGTTCAATCATCAATCAATCAATCAATCAAGCCCGTACTAGCTAGACCCTAATACTATACGATGTTAGGAATCTTGAGAAGAGTTCACAGACAAGTCCTCACCTTAGTTGATTGTCGATCTGGTTCCAAGACAGCGACGAGGATAGGTTGGGTTCCGGATCTGGTACTCAAAGATCTGGGTGGGGAAGAAGAGGCTTTAGATCTCAGATTTGTCGTCTACTGTGACTAGGTAGAACAAGGGTTATGAGGTTTACCTTAGTAATCCAAACGAAGACGGTTACACGCCACAGAATCGAGAAGCCGGCGGCTTGGTACCCGCGATCGGCGACTTGGGCTACGTGGGCGGTGATCGGTGGCGGCGCTTCCTCGGTGATCGGCGGCGGCGCTTCCTCGGTGGGCTGGCGGCGGCGGCAGCTCTCGGATCTCGCAGGGCTTCGCTCGGTGAGTGTCTGATGGCTCAGCTGTGGGGAGACTCCTCTTTATATAGGTTTCTGGATTAGGGTTACTTAGGGTTTCCCTCTGTTGGGCCTTTTCTACTTGGGCCTGGGCCGGGGTGTTACAATTCTCCCCCACTAGAAATGAATTCGTCCCCGAATTCTGCTGAGTATCAACCTGGTTGCCTCTCTCCTGAGACATCCCCGGGTAGGCCTTCAGAAATTGGGACTCGCGCTCCCACACCTCTTCGGGTATTCCATCTCTTTCCCATCGCACCAGTACCATCCGCACCTTCTTCCCGCGGACCTCTATCTCTTTCTGGTCCACTATCCTGATGGGGGTACTATTCAGTGTTAGGTTGGGTTGCGCGTCCCAAGGCGGCTGGGACAGTATCAATTCAGGCTCCCGCACCATCTTCCGTAAAACCGACACGTGGAATACATCATGAAAATCTGCCATTTCGGGTGGCAATACCAACCGATACGCTACTGCCCCAATCCGTTCGGTGATGACGAATGGACCCATGTATCTAGGCCTGAGTTTCTTTAGTTTCCGGTTTGGATCGTTTCCGCGGAACGTACGCATCTTTAGGTATACCTCGTCCCCGACCGTGAATTCTAGATGTTTTCGGCGCTGGTCCGCGTAGCTTTTCTGGCGGTCGTGAGCCTCCTTGAGGCGATCCTTCAGCACGTTTACTTGTTCTACTGTCTCGCTTATCAGGTCTGGTTCTACACCACATCGCTCCCCCACTTCGGTCCAACACATGGGGGTTCGACAAGGCCTCCCGTACAGAGCCTCGAATGGGGACATTCCGATACTAGAATGGTAGCTGTTGTTGTACGCAAATTCCACCAGAGGGAGATACTCTCCCCACTTCCCTCCCCAGTCCAAGACACACGATCGTAGCATGTCCTCCAGAGTCTGTATTGTGCGTTCCGACTGACCATCGGTCTGGGGGTGGTAGGCCGTGCTAAGATGTACTTTGGTGCCCAATTCTTTCTGGAATGCTTGCCAGAAGGTCGAAGTGAACTTGGGGTCCCTATCTGATACGATGCTTACTGGCACCCCGTGCAGCCGTACTACGATGTCTAGGTACTTGCGGGCTAGTTTTTCCGCCCCGTCCGTCTTTTTAATCGCGATAAAGTGTGCCGTCTTCGTGAGTCGATCTACTATCACCCATATTGCATCCTTATTACCTGTGACCCGGGGCAGCCCCGTCACAAAGTCCATGGTGACCATGTCCCATTTCCATTGGGGTAGGGGTAAGCCTTGCAGTAAACCACTTGGTACCCTCTTCTCTGCCTTTACCACTTGACAAGTGGGACACTGGGAGACCCAGGTGGCCACATCATTTTTCACTCCTTCCCAGTGATAGTACCGCTTAAGGTCCCGATACATCTTGGTACTGCCGGGATGGATGGAGAACCGCGTCTGATGTGCTTGTCTCAAAATTTCCCTCCTAAGGTCCCAGTTGTTAGGAACACTGACCCGATTCCTGAATAGGATGGTTCCATTCTCTGCGGTACGATAACCTACGACTTGCTTACTAATCTTCTCCTGTAAGATGATGTCATTCCGCTGTTCCTCTCTGATTCTCCATAGCAAATCGGCCTGATCCAATGCCTCGAGTCCCATTCCATCTTCCTGAACCGTCGTGGCCCTCAAGCTCAGAGCCGCCAGCATTCCCGAGAGTTCTTGTACCTCCCTAGCTCCTGAGACATCGGTCCTTTTCCTGCTTAGTGCATCTGCTACCGGGTTTCCTTTCCCGGGGTGGTAATCAATCTGTAGATCGAAATCAGCCAACATTTCCATCCACCTTCTTTGTCTAAGGTTCAGGTCCGCCTGTGTGAAGACGTACTTTAGACTTTTGTGATCCGTGAAAATCTGCACTTTTTCTCCGTACAGATAAGCCCGCCAGATCTTTAGGGCGAAGACAACGGCAGCGAGTTCCAGGTCATGGGTGGGGTAGTTGACTTCGTGCTTCTTCAGTTGTCGTGACGCATAAGCGATTACTCGTTCTTCTTGCATAAGTACGCACCCTACCCCTACCCCCGAGGCGTCCGTGTATACCACGAAAGGTACACCGGTTCGTGGCAAGACGAGAACAGGCGTCTGGGTCAGTTGGCGTTTGAGTTGTTCGAACCCCTTTGTGCAGGTTTCTGTCCAATCGAACTTGGTATCCTTCCCGGTTAGTCGGGTGAGAGGCTTTGCTGTAGTGGCGAAATCCCGCACGAATTTCCGGTAATACCCTGCCAACCCTAGGAAGCTCCTTACTTCCGTGGCATTCCTCGGGGTAGGCCATTGGGTTATGGCTTTAATCTTTTCCTGATCTACTGCTACTCCAGCTTCTGTGATGACATGACCGAGGAATCCTATCTTCCTCTGCCAGAAGCTACACTTACTTAACTTCGCGAACAACTTATGTTTTCGTAGTTTTTCCAACACCAACCGGAGGTGCCAGTCATGTTCTTCCTTACTCCGCGAGTAGATGAGTATATCGTCGATGAAAACTATCACACAACGGTCTAAATAGTCTCGAAACACATTGTTCATCATGCCCATGAAGGCTGCTGGTGCGTTGGTTAGTCCGAACGGCATCACAACGAACTCGTAATGTCCGTAACGTGTGCGGAAAGCAGTCTTCTGTACGTCCTTTTCGTCTATAGGGATTTGGTGATATCCTGACGCGAGGTCGATTTTGGAAAACCAGGTTGCTCCTTCTAGCTGATCCAACAATTCGTCGATTCGAGGTAGTGGGTATTTGTTCTTGATAGTCACCTTATTTAATCCTCTATAGTCGATGCAGAGTCTCAAACTCCCATCCTTCTTCCTTACGAATAACACTGGAGCTCCCCAAGGCGAGCTACTGGGTCGTATAAAACCCTTACTTATCAAGTCTTCCAACTGTTCTCGTAACTCGGTCATCTCTGCTGGCGCCAGGCGGTATGGGGCCTTGGAGACGGGTGCAGTTCCTGGTTCCAACTCAATGGAGAACGCACTGTCCCGATTTGGTGGTGGTCCCTGTAGTGGTTCAAATACATCCGCGAATTCATTCGCTACGGCCACATCCTCCAAACTCGGTCCTTTCGGTGCTTCCAACATTTCTATCGTGGCTAAGTAAGCGTTGTGTCCCTTTTTAATTAGGTCTCCAGCTTGTGCCATTGATATGATTGTGACCCCGGTCTTAGTTTTCGATCCTTCGAACACTACTCGTCCTCCCTCTCTGGGAATCCGTATGTTTGCTCCGTTACAGTCGATAACCGCTCCGTGTCGTGATAACCAGTCCATTCCGAGTATCACCTCGTACCGCCCCATTTCTAGTTCCAGCAAGTCTACTGGCATAACCACTCCGGCGAGTTCTACGGTCACTCCCATGTATACTCCCATGGCGGATATCTCGTCTGGACCCGCGGTCTCGACCCGGGTGGTTCGTGCCTCGTACTTTCCCTGAAAGTTTCACTTCTTGGTTAGGGCCTGGCTCACGAAACTGTGGGTGGCTCCCGTGTCGAAGAGTGTGTAAGCTACAACTCCTCCGACCTTCACCCTCCCTACACGGAGACTATAGCTAAGTGTCTATTTTACCTTTTTCCTAAAACTTTCCCCTTTTTTTTTTTTTTTTTTTTTTAATCGATATAAAGAGCTAGAGCAAGACTATTTACCTGCTATGGTCTCAGCTCCCTGGATGTTCCCTGCGACGAACACTCTCGGTTGAGTTGCTGGCTTCTTTGGCGGTGGCGCCGGAAGCGCAGCTCCGGTCCCTGCTTCAGTCCGGTCGCGACAGTCCCGGGCCGCATGCCCGTAACGTCCACACAGCTGACATGTGATATTGGGGGTCTTGGTAACCGTCCCGTCATTTAGCTGCGGACAGTTCCGTTTGATATGCCCCGGTTGTCCGCATTTGAAACATCCTGTTCCCTTACACTCTCCGTAGTGCATCTTCCCGCACTCTGTGCAAAGCGTGCGGACTGTTCCGTTGTCCACAGGGGTGGTAGTTTCGCGAGGACGCTTCGCGGCTCGGGTGGCCTGCTTCTGCTTGCGCTCCTCCTCTATCCCTGCCTCTTGCTCGGCTGCCTTCTCCAGTAGTTCGTTCAGGGAGCGGAACTCCCGAACATTGCAGTTGTTCTTGAGTTCGATCCTCAAACCTTTCATAAAGCGGCGAATCAGTTCCTTTTCAGTCATATGGCGTCCTGCAAACCTTCGGAGCCTGTTGAACTCTTCCCCGTACTTCCGTACATCCCGAGACCCCTGGCTGATGTCTTGGAATCTACCTTCCATCTTATCCATTGCCTCTCGGGGGAAGTATTTGTTATTAAATTCTTCTAAGAAATCCTCCCAGGTCAGTTCCGGTTGATCCCTTGCACCGTCCACCACACAATCCCACCAGACCAAGGCGTCGTCCTTTAGGTGGTGGGTAGCCAAGTCTCTACGGTACTCTGGTGGGCACCTGGCCGAGAGGAAGTTCTTTTCCAGCTTCCTTCTCCAGTTGTCTGCGGCGATCGGGTCGGCTCCCCCGCTGAACATTTCCATCTGCATGCTTTTCAGCTGCTTCATCATGTCCCAGTAGGAGGGCACGTGATCAGCGGCGGGCACCGCTAGGGGTGGTGCGAGTCCTCCGCCCGCGGCACCTTCCCCGGGCAGTCTACCCCCGTAAACCTCCCGGTACCTTCGCAGTTCTTCCACTGCTGCAGCGTCCATGGCGGCCTGGCCTTGCCCTTGGGCTGGTCCGTTCACTTGACCTCCTTGGGCAGGTCCATTCACCTGGTTCTCTTCCACACCATCCCCGGCATGACTTCCGTTGTCGCTGGTAGCCTGCGACGCGGCTCTGGCAGCCCGCCTGGCTGCTCTCTGAGCTGTGGTTGTGGGCTGAGCTAGTCTGGCGTTCCTGGGAGGCATCCTGTCATAACGAAATTGTTAAGTACTGGCAGTTAAGTAGCATGAAATTCTTATACCTTATCGGGTAGTGCAGGATTCAGCCGAAGTGATGCCTTAAGAGGAAAAGACCCATCCCCAAAAGAATTGATTAAAATATATCCTACTAAAATACAAGGTTTGACTGCCAGTACCCATCCGGACGGAACCGGACGGGTTTTAACCTGGCTCTGATACCAATTGAAAGATCCGTCCCTTCCCCAGATCATTCTGGGGTTCCCAGGACGGATTAAGGGTACACATGTCTACCTTTGGACATTCCTTGTGTAACCCTTACTGTCCCCTTTTTGAAATGCATAACTTAAGGAAAATGAGAAAACCAACTTGTAGTCTTTTATTTCTTAAAACCTTAGGAAAATCTTTAGAAAACAGTTTAGCATACGAGTCTTTGGAACGAAACACAGTTTTAAAGTACTAAATAAAAGCTTATCCCGACCCAAGAACCGGCACCACTCCGACTTCACTCCTGCGTCTCCCCGATCGTACCTGCAGAAGGAGGGGTGAGCATTTGGGGAAATACTCAGTGAGGACGGATTCCAGGAACCCGTTAACTCATATCAAGACACATAACATAGCAAGCATTAAGGAATAAGCTAATAAAAACCAGCAAGTTCGCATTTCATCAACCTAGACACCTAGGACCTACACAGCTCAAGCGGACCATTCCTCCCCTTTTCTTGCTGCTTCCTATGGAGTCGCCTGCCCTGGTAGGACCGCCGCCCAGTTCCTCGGGTTCGGTCCGCCTTTGCAGTGTATTACGACCCCTTCCCGCCAAGACTCGGCGTGACTCAATCTTACCGGCGCCTCTATTCTTACCCTGCCATTTTTATCGGATGCTATGGCCCCGCATCTCCGCCGTTTTTGAACGCTACGGCCGCCGCGTTTCCCATACTTCCCACCAGTTCCTCGGTGGGTCGTATTTCATTCATTTCTTAGTTCTTTTTCTTAGTCTTCCTAGACTCATTCTCATTTCTTTCTTTCTTTCTTTTCTTTCTTTCTTTCTTTCTTTCTTTCTTTCTTTCTTTCTTTCTTTCTTTCTAGTTCAACTAGGTTCTTTCATCATTTATCATTATCACACAATAATCTCATCACTGAGTTCAATCATCAATCAATCAATCAATCAAGCCCGTACTAGCTAGACCCTAATACTATACGATGTTAGGAATCTTGAGAAGAGTTCACAGACAAGTCCTCACCTTAGTTGATTGTCGATCTGGTTCCAAGACAGCGACGAGGATAGGTTGGGTTCCGGATCTGGTACTCAAAGATCTGGGTGGGGAAGAAGAGGCTTTAGATCTCAGATTTGTCGTCTACTGTGACTAGGTAGAACAAGGGTTATGAGGTTTACCTTAGTAATCCAAACGAAGACGGTTACACGCCACAGAATCGAGAAGCCGGCGGCTTGGTACCCGCGATCGGCGACTTGGGCTACGTGGGCGGTGATCGGTGGCGGCGCTTCCTCGGTGATCGGCGGCGGCGCTTCCTCGGTGGGCTGGCGGCGGCGGCGGCTCTCGGATCTCGCAGGGCTTCGCTCGGTGAGTGTCTGATGGCTCAGCTGTGGGGAGACTCCTCTTTATATAGGTTTCTGGATTAGGGTTACTTAGGGTTTCCCTCTGTTGGGCCTTTTCTACTTGGGCCTGGGCCGGGGTGTTACAACGATGGTGCTCGTACACCCAGTCCTCTTACTCTGCCAAGTGCAGGTGTTGCAAAGCCTTCAACATATATGTTCCTCTTATGGTACATGGTAGAGCAGCTTAAATAGTAACTTCAAATTTGTAAACCATACAATAAATTTATTATAGTAACTTAAATTCCAAGATTCCAATTGATTCACACGCTGAAATCCCTCAGCCAGACCGGGACCCTAATTCACGGATGGACGGTGGGAATGTCTAGCGGAGCTGATGAGAACACTGATGTTGTCCTCAGAGCTGCCGAGTCCACTGAGCCAGCGCATGTTGTTTTGATCTAACAATTAGCCAGGCATGATATTTTCTCTAAGAATATCGTTCATTAATGCAGATAAGTTGATTTGGTTTTACCTCAGATTCAAGGGACGCGAAGACATTCCAGAACCTTAAGATTTCAGCTCCTGCTCCGATTTCAAACGTTTGTCCGTCAGGTAAGCTGTCAGAGTTGTCATCGTTATGTGCGACCTATCAGAGTTCCATTCTGGACTAGTTAACCACATATATACTTTGGAAAAGTCAGAGATATTTATTACTTTGGAGATGGTGAGTTATTTCAAGGCTATGGCTTGGTTTTGGGAGTATCCGTGCGTGGTAAACAGCTTTTTTACGTTCTCAGACCAAGCTGGATTGCATACCTGTCATATGCATGAACAAAGAAGGAAGGTTAAGATATTTGGTTACGTTACGTAAAGGGTGGGTATATTTTTGTTTTGTAATTTTTGAGAAATTTAATTTTTATATTTGTGTTTTTAGTTATATTTATGTTTTTCTTTATAAAATATTTCTCTTGAATGATTAATATGAAATTTTAATAACTGTATTAAAATAATTGGACCACCCCTATATCAATAGATTATATTCATATTTTAATAGAATAAATGTCGAGTAACTCTTTATCAAAACATATATACACTTCGTTGTTTGATACATGAAGACGTAATAGGCTAATAGCTAATGAATTATATATAGAAACAATATCGACTTGACTATCTTAAATAATAAATGTAATCCCACCCGCTCTAATATTGAACAGTTATATTATTGGTGAACTGCATATTGATAACAAACGGTTACATTAGGGTAGTAGTCGATAAATATATGGAAAACGAAGTGTATATATGACAGTAGACATATGTTTAGTTATTAACAGGGGCGGACCTAGGGCTGAAGGAGGTGTGGCATGTGCCCCACACTTCGTTTTATATTTATAAAACTTTAAAATAAAAATATTTTCTATAATTTAAAAAAAATTTAAGTATAACTTTATAAATATAACTTTTATATTTATTATAATATTATTATTTTTGATATTTTTATAATTGTATAAAATATAAATATTGTTAATTTATTATTTAACCACTTGCTGCATTTGGTAGTTAACCAGTCATAAGTATCCCGCAAACGCACCAATTTCTAACCGCAGAACCAGTCGTACAAATCTCTTAAAACCGCTAGAAACCGCAACTACCCGCATCCGCAAACTCCCGCAACCGCAACCGCAACCGCTGCGGTTGAACCAGTCAGACCCTTAGTCATGTTATTGTTTTAATAGAATAGATTTACTTGACTGCAAGTATAATAATTAAATGAGTATTAGTTGTATTCCAAAAACGTGTGCATCTATCATAAATCCCACCACCAGAAGGAAGAAGCAAGATCGGTTAACACGAGGATACCAAGCTATGGCTTTAGAGTTCAGCACCAAACAATCTTGGTTGGGTTAGTTTATGCTAAAAAAATACTTGGAAGATCATTTTAAAAGATATTCAAACTACTTTTTAAACAAAATAATGTATCAAACCTTCTTCTTATGTGTGTGTAGCTAAGAAGTACAAAGAAACGAAAAACGCATTGCACGTAAAATTAAATTGTAATTCTCACAAATGGAATATTTGCTTTGCTGTGGTTGCTTTGTTTACATCACCAAACCCACTGATCTCGTAATTGGCTCCCTTAGATGTTTAAAAGTGTTCAGCCGATGCACAATGATGGAACCTTGGAGGCGTTGACTGTCAAGATGAATAAACATGACGAAAGTGGTAAATGTATAAGAATCAGCAGATTATAATTGAAAGACATAGGCGATGGAATATGAAAAGGACAACCCCTTTTCATCAAGCTGGAACACATGAATCCCCATGAGTTCCCTTCCTTTCTTCACCACTGATTGAGGGCAACGAACAGACTTCAAATCAGAGGGCATGATATGGGATATCACCATTGTTGCAGGTTGTGCTTGTAGGGAAGTAATAGGAATGAATTTGCTGAATCGATGAGATTGAGAGCGTTCTATATCCCTTTTACAGGCTCCAAAATTTGGGTTTACAAAGAGCTTGGTGAAAAGAATTAGGAAAAAAGTTTGCTAGTTACTTTGTGTCAATAACTACACAAAATTTATGTTAATATATACCACATATACAATGTAATAATTAATATGATGCCAACATCACAACAAAGTGTAATTGATTTTAAGATAAGGTAATGGGGTTATTTCGTAATTAAAAAATCTAAGCCCGAAATAAGAAAGAAAAACCCGACCAGATCCGATCCAACTCCGTAAAACCTACCCGACACAACCCTTCTTCCCCAAATCGATTTCATTATGAACCCCAAATCGATTTCATTATAAACCCTAAATCGATTCTCCAAGTAAACAAAAAAGAGTTTACAGTTTAGTACCTTTCTTCCATTAGCTCTTTCGGATTCGATTTCACCAAACTTGGATTGGAATTCTATTTCACCAAACTTGGATTCAGATTCCGATTTCACCAAAACCTTCTTACAAACCTAGAAATCGACGGCCTTTGTCTGTTTCTCAATTCTCTCTCAATCTCTCTCTCTTTCTCTTTCTCTTTTTTTCGAAACCTCCCAAAAAAAAATTCTTTGGAACCCTAAAACTAATGAAATCGCGATTTGGGGATGAAGGGTCATGTCGGGTCGGGTGTAAGGGATGGATGGATCGGGTTGGATATTATTAGTCGGGTTTAACTTAATAATATTACGGATTGACACCAACAACTAAGATTAAAATCAATTAGACCGGATTATGATGTTGTTAACATATTTAATTATACATCATATATGTGGCATGTATTAACAAAAACTTTGTATAGTTATTGACACATTGTGTACATTGGATGGTTTCCAACATCTCTATAATATTATTTGACAAGTCAGTTTTCTATGTGTCGCTCTCACGTTAACTATCACGATGGTTGATTATACTGCTACTCTTAATGAATTAATTTACATTTTTATTTAGTTTCCTTTTAAAAAAAAAATCCAAAAAATATACACATATAATAAAAAGGAATTTTTTATAAAGTAAAAAAAAAATTGAAAACCGAAAATATATGTATATATAATATGATTTCATAAAAAAAGGAAAGTTCACAAAATAGTAATACTAGATTTAAAAAATTTCTAAATAACATAAATATAATTTTGAAGTAATAAAATATTTTCCTAATATCTATATTTTATTAGATGAAAATTATAAATTTCTATAAAATATGATTTCATTAAAATAGTTTACCTAGATAATCTTGATATTAGAAAAAAATTATTTATTTTAAAATATAATGTTAAACAATACAAAAAATTCAAAGTAATAAAAATAATTTTATAAATCTATATATTTTCTTAGATGATTACATAAAATAATTAAGTAACATAAACTGATATATGTTTAATTGTCTAAAAATAGTTTAAAATTAGTAATATTGAAATGTTTTATTTATTTTTCTTATATTTAGTTGACTATAATATCTTTCAAGTACAGCAAAAAAATATTGATAAATTATATTTTACTTATATAATATTATTATTAAATAAAATCACAATTTTGTACTGCTTATTTTTAAGAGATATTAAAAAAACTAAAAATATTTTTTTTTAATAAACATCGTTTGATCAAATAGTTACAAAATAATTTAATGAGGTACATATATTATATTTTACATTATTAAAGTTATTTTTTTCTTACTATTAAATTTTCTTTTAAATTTTATGTTTTTATGTTTGTGGAACTTAATAGAACCATAATCAAAATACCAAAGCAAATGTGAATTCTAATTTTTAAGATTATTTAAAATAATTTTTAGTTTTGATTCAATAACTAAAATGCATAAAGTTATTTAGAATTTATTGAATATTTTAATTATTGTAAATATTTTTATGTGTTCATGAGCTTTCAAAAATGTATCAGCTACTTGCAAATATAACTTCCTATTGATCATCTCTTTATTTTCTAACATTTTTTAAAACCATCAACATATAATTTGGTATATATTACGAAATACATGCACATTTGGCTTAATTATAAAAAAAACTAGATATTAACCCGCACATCCGTGCGGATATATTTATATTTTTAAATTAATATTTAAAATATAAAATCTGTTAAAAAGATATATATCTAATATCAACTTTATGTATATAATTTTTATTTTGAAACTTTATATATGTTGAAATTTGTTTGATGATATTGTACAAATCATATATTAATGAAGTATTTTTGTTTATTTATTTAAAATGCAACATCAATATTAATAGTTTAATTTTAAACATTAGTTTTAAATGAATTAATAAAAAAAATATTAGCTTCTTTGTTTTGAAATTTTATTCTTGAAATGTTTTTATGTGAAGAAATTAAATGATTTTTGTTATATTTTAAAAAAATATTTTATTTAATATATTATATTTCAGTTTAATGTTTTTCTTTTTACTAAAAATATCAACATAAAATGTTACAACCAATAAAATATTATTTAGTTTTTTATATAAAAATTAAATTTAATAATTTAATAATTTAATATAAAATGTTACAACCAATATAATTTTATATTATATTATTTAAGAAATCAGTTTTTTATGTGTCGCTCTCACGTTAACTCTCACGATGGTTGATTACACTGCTACCCTTAATGAATTAATTTACATTTTTATTTAGTTTCCTTTTAAAAAAAATCCGAAACATATACACATATAATAAAAAAAGAATTTTTTATAAAGTTAAAAAAAAGAATTGAAAAACGAAAATATATGTATATATAATATGATTTCATAAAAAAGGAAAGTTCACAAAATAGTAATATTAGATTTAAAAAATATTTCTAAATAACATAAAATATAATTTTAAGGTAATAAAATACTTTCCTTATATCTATATTTTCTTAGAGGAAAATTATAAATTTCTATATAATGTGATTTCATTAAAATAGTTTACATAGATAATCTTGATATTAGAAAAAAAATTATTATTTTAAAATATAATGTTAAACAATACAAAAAATTCAAAGTAATAAAAATAATTTTATATATCTATATATTTTTCTTAGATGATTACAAAAATAATTAAGTAACATAAACTGATATAAGTTTAATTGTCTAAAATAGTTTAAAATTAGTAATATTGAAATGTTTTATTTATTTTTCTTATATTTAGTTGACTATAATATCTTTCAAGTACAGCAAAAAAATATTGATAAATTATATTTGAATTATATAATATTATTATTAAATAAAATCATAATTTTTTACTGCTTATTTTTAAGAGATATTAAAAAAACTAAAAATATATTTTTTTAAATAAACATCGTTTGATCAAATAGTTACAAAATAATTTAATGAGGTACATATATTATATTTTATCATCATTAAAGTTATTTTTTCTTAATATTAAATTTGCTTTTAAATTTTATGTTTTTATGTTTGTGGAACTTAATAGAGCCATAATCAAAATACCAAAGCAAATGTGAATTCTAATTTTTAGATTATTTAAAATAAATTTTAGTTTTGATTCAATAAATCAAATGCATAAAGTTATTTTGAATTTATTTAATATTTTAATTATTGTAAATATTGATATGTTTTCATGAGCTTTCAAAAATGTATCAGATACTTGCAAATATAACTTCCTATTGATCATCGCTTTATTTTCTAATATTTTTTAAAAACCATCAACATTTAATTTGGTAAATATTACGAAATACATGCACATTTGACTTAATTATAAAAAAACTAGATACTAACCCGCATATCCGTGCGGATATATTTATATTTTTAATTAATATTTAAAATATAAAATATGTTATAAAGCTATATATCTAATATCAATTTTATGTATATAATTTTTATTTTGAATATTTATATATGGTGAAATTTTTTTGATGATATTGTACAAATCATATATTAATGAAGTATTTTTGTTTATTTATTTAAAATGCAACATCAATATTAATAGTTTAATTTTAAACATTAGTTTTAAATGAATTAATAAAAAAAAATATTAGCTTCTTTGTTTCGAAATTTTATTCTTGATATGTTTTTATGTGAATAAATTAAATGATTTTTGTTATATTTTAAAATATTATTTTATTTAATATATTATATTTCAGTTTAATATTTTTCTTTTTACTAAAAATATCAACATAAAATGTTACAACCAATAAAATATTATTTATTTTTTTATATAAAAATTTAATTTGATAATTGAAAAAGAATTGGGCTATACTATTTAATTTCAAAATTAGTTACTGGAATATATAAAATATGGTCTATATTAAATATGATAAATAGTCAAATGATAATTACCTAATGACGATATATTTATTTTTGGAGTTTTTGCAAAATTGACCTACAACTTAAAGTCAAACACAAAACTAACCTCTTTTTTTTTGAAAATTGGTTTTGCCCTATTCACCCCACAAGTTCATATAATTTACGAAAATGCCATCAATTTTTTTTTTTTTTTCGAAAATGACATTTTTACTCTCTCACCCTCATCATCTTCAAGTAATTACAAGATTGTCATTGTCATCAATACCACAACCACCATGAACAACCAATTTGAAGCTCTTAATGCTCCCAAAATTGATCTACCCTTCTTCTTTTTCCATTCTTGTGAACTAAACACAACATATCTCTTACTTTCTCTCCACAATGAGCTAAAAAAACCCAAGATTTTGATTCTAAAATTTTTATGGTTCATAGAGTCATAGAAGCTAACGATTATGGGTGGGTGACTTTCGTTTGTGATTCTGTGTGCTTGGAGAAGCCTTATGTATGCTAAGGAACTTATCTCACCAATTTAAGGTATGACATCGAGTTTTTTTCCAGATCTGTTCATCAGACGACTTCCTTGGGAAGTCGTCTGGCTGTAGACGACTTACCTGGAAGTCTTCTGGCTGTAGACGACTTACCTGGAAATCGTCTGGTCAACGCAGAGGTTATTTTTGCAATTGACTTTGAAATCTGTAACCTGAGACGACTGAAAGTTAAGTCGTCTACTATTGTTTGGTTTCAAAAAAATTCCAAAGAACCTAGACGACTTAAATTTCAGTCGTCATAGGTTAGTTTTGCATTTGACTGGATAATTTCAGAAGGTTGACTTCCCCAGACGACTTACATTTCAGTCGTCTGGCGAAAATTAAAATAATAATTTTTTTTAAAAGTAAACGACTTACAATTAAGTAGTCATAGGTTAGTTTTGCAATTGAAAAAAAAAACTTCAAGATTTAATTATACACAGACGACTTATAATTCAGTCGTCCACCAGACGACTTAATTGTAAGTCGTCCAGGATTTTTTTCCGAGATTCTGGTCAAACCTCGTAAATCCTGGACGACTTACATTTCTGTCGTCTCGTGGACGACTGAATTATAAGTCGTCTGTATATAATTAAATCTTGAAGTTTTTTTTTCAATTACATAACTAACCTATGACGACTTAACTGTAAGTCGTCTACTTTTAAAATAATATTATTATTTTAATTTTCATTAGACGACTGAAATGTAATTTGTCCAAAAAGTCAAACTTCTGAAATAATCCAGTCAAATGCAAAACTAACCTCTGACGACTGAAATGTAAGTCGTCTAGCTTTTTTGGAGTTTTTTTTTTAACCAAACAATAGTAGACGACTTAACTTCCAGTCGTCCGAAATAACAGATTTCAAAGTCAATTGCAAAAATAACCTCTGCGTTGACCAGACGACATATAGTTTAGTCGTCTAGACAACTTAGATTGAAGTCGTCCGCGTCTTCTCCGCTAGTTTTTAAGTCTTCTACGTTAGTTTTTGAATAACTTGTATTTTTAAGAGTGATAAGTAACTTCAAGATATGTAAAACTCATATTTACAAAATATGTTCTCTCCCTTAGTTTTATTAAATTTGACTAAGTTTTTCAACGCAAACTTATAAAAAATATGATATGCTTTGACTAGTTACTATTGTTTGTTTTCATTTTTAAGTATTATTGTTATAGACAATAATGATGACTATTGTTATGAGTTGGAAGAAGGGTTAAAATGCTTCTTAAAATGTTGTATCAATATGAAGCTACCAACATTCTTGTTTATTAAGATGAGAAAAAGGCCATTGGAGTTTATTATTGCATATGAGAGATCCAAAGATAAGAAAAAGGCTACTGAAGTCTATTATTTCATTGATTTGTAAATGTGTAAACACATTGTTAGCACATTTAATACATCTTGGAAAACATTATTACTGATTTTACAAAAAATTCACAACTAAAAGAGTAGACATACCATTCACAAAACAGACCACAAACAAAACTATTATAGATCATTCCTCTACAAAGACAAGCTTGGATTCCACTTGATATGGAAGAAAACTTTGTCAGAAGACTTCCAGGAAGTCCAGACGACTTTTAAGAAGTCCATACGACTTCCAGGAAATTCAAACGACTTTGTCAGAAGACTTTTAGGAACTTCAGACGACTTTACAGGAAGTCCAGACGACTTTTAGGAAGTCCAGACGACTTCCAGGAAGTCCAGACGACTTTGTCAGAAGACTTCCAAGAAGTCCAGATGACTTCCAGACGACTAACAGGTAAGTCGTCCCAGAAGTCTTCCAGATCTGAAAAACCTGCATATCAAATCCAGATCTGAAAAACCTGCATATCCAAAAACGTTCAAATGACTTAAAAATAGAGAAAATGAGTGGAAGATTAGATAAATCTACATTTATAGAACACACAAAAATACATATCTAAAATTAATAGATCTACCTTTAAATTAGTGGAAGATGAGTACCATTTGATTAGAAACCTGCAAAAGAGATAGATTATTAAGAAATACATGAGACAAAACTGAAAAATTCATATAAAGTTTGGTGTTTTCAAGTCAAAAAGATTAGAGAGAGGTTGGAGAGTTTTAGAATGATGAACATTACATTTTTGTTGCAGCCATTTGAGAGGATGAGAGAGAATGTGTAAATTTTTCTTTATATAGGGAGACAAAAAATCCAATTAGGTTAAATATTTTTGACTCTGACGACTTCCTGGACGACTTACATTTCAGTCGTCTGGTGAAGAAATTAAAACTGACGACTTACATGTAAGTCGTCCAGAAGAGTTTAATATTTTTAGCGGAAAATTAAATATTTTTAGCGGGAAACTAAAATAGAAGACTTTCCAGACGACTTACAAGTAAATCGTCTGGTTTAAATTATTTAAGCGGGAAAATAATTTTTTAAAAAAATTTTAGGCGGGAATATTTGGACGACTTACATGTAAGTCGTCTGTTTTAATTTCTTCACCAGACGACTGAAATGTAAGTCGTCCAGGAAGTCGTCTGAGTTAAAAATATTTAACCTAATTGGATAAAGTTTCGGTACGATGTGGACGGCTGAAATATACGTCGTCCGAGTAAATTATTCAACAGACGACTGAAATATAAGTCGTCCACACCCTAAACATAACCCCTAAACTTAATTATCTAATTAAACACTTCATAAAATCAAATCAAACTTGAAAAGTGTTTACTATACACAGAAATTATAAACACATATAGGTGAAAACTAATTTTTGAAAAAAACATTTTAGTTTTCCAAAATCTAACCCTAACAATACATACAATACTACAACATATGTTTGCCAAACTCTTAAACCAAAGTATTTCATGATTCACTACTTCCACTCATCTATCTTCAAAACAAATCAATTTTATCATATCTTAATTTATATCACTTAAAACTGTTTATAATTACTTGATTTTTATTTTTCACGCATCAAAATATTTTTTTACAAAAATTATAAATTATTTTTAAAATAAACTGGTACCAGACGACTTACACTTCAGTCGTCCAGACGACTTCCAACATCTCATACGACTCAGACGATTTACTGGGGCTATATTCGTAAAAATGGCTTCTGTTTTTTTGTTTGGTCACAAGGGGCTGAGCTGTAATTTCACTAGGCTTTTAGGTTAGTTTTGCATTTGATTCAAGTTTGGGTATAGGTTTGGGGTTAAAATCAAGTTGTGGGTTAGTTTTGGCAAAAACCCCTTTATTTTTTTAGAAATGTTATTGTTTAGATGTATATTGTTTTTGTTAGGAGAATATCATATATTAGTAATTTTATGATGTTTAGTTAAATTTCTAATGAATGGTCTAACATAGACTTATGTATGGTAGATAAAAAATATGACTCTATTTTAATAGAGTAGATAATTATAATTCATTTTGAATTTTAACGAATATATGTAAATCAATATACTCACAACATGAGTGATTCGACTAATCCAACTTATATCTAAAATTATAGATTTAACTACGATAAGAATATATAGATAGACTAGTGGCTAAATTTACATTAAAACTATTTTTATATTAAAATATGTTTTAATTTGAAATATTGCACTTCCTATACAAACATAACTAAATAAATTGCACGAATGAAATTTCCACTTTTCAATTTTAATATAACCATAATTGATGTTTTACAATATATGTTTGTTTCAGTTATATTAAATTTTCAATTTATAATGATACTTTTCTTTAATTTCTGGTGTTTTACTAATTAGATTATGTAAATTACTTAGCATTTGTTGAAATTTTTTTCATAACAAAATTAATTGTTGGAAATCTTAGCGAAGGAAGGAAGAGATCACATCATTCTTCACCTTGGCCTTAGATCTACGAATGGAAATAGAAAGAAGAAACAGATCTGAAGCTTATAGCTTCGCACGAATCAGATCTGGAACAGAAAAGATTGGTGCTACCACCAAAGGACAAGGGATGACAGATTCAAGATAAAAGAGATGAACGTGATGAAAAAAAAAACTAGGGTTCCTTACTTTACCGGTGACCAGATCTAGAAGGAAAACAAGACATATGTAGACAATGGGAGAGATCAGTTAGGGATCTCTGATGGCTTGGCTCTGGTGTGCAACAAAACAAAGAAAACGAGGAGAGAGAGAGAGAGAGAGAGAGAGAGAGA